>NC_052035.1:2807083-3095328 GCF_015832195.1 Motacilla alba alba | reverse complement strand
GGTTGTGATCTGCAAAGTTTATTTAACCTCCCCAGAACAGGCATTTCCATGCAGAATCTTTTGGTTCGTAAAAGAAGTCATTCTGCAGCAGCCACCTGACAACCCTCCCCCCCAAACCCGGAAATAAAGTGACCCCAGAGTGCACAAAACCAAACAAACCGTCCAACTCCAACAGAGAAAAGTGGTTCCTATCATTCCATACAGTATGGAAAAATTTGGCAAATACAGCTGATCTTGCAGTTCCTGTCCCTTAAGCACTACAGAGCTGGTTTGGCCTCCAGCCCTTGGCTTGCCTGTCTGGAAAAAAGACACAGGGGTCCTTGTGCTGCAGGACCTGGGGACTCTCCGAGGGGTCCAGGCCAGGTGTGTGAGAGCTGCCACATCAGCATTTGGAAGTGGGCAATATAAATATAAAACATGGATACAAACGGGTTCTTTGTACAGAAAATATCATCTCTCAAGGCACTGGGGTGATGGCCACCTGTCCACTGGTGGGCTCCCAACGGGCTTCTCCAGCCACCAAGGAAGGAGGGGAGGAAGGCACCGGAGAAGTCCTGGTGCTGCCATCCAAGAGGGGTTTCACCCCACGGCTGCCCCCAAACGCCCTGAGAGGGGTTTTTCCTGGCTGGATAGTGCTTTTCCTTGGTGGGGGTGACTGATCCCATGGGGGCTGCAGTCTCCTTGGGATGCCTCGGGGCTGGGTTCGGCCAGGAGGGAGGTGCATAGATGGGCCAGGGGCTTGGGCTGCTCCGGCCGCTGCTGGGCTCCCGTGTCACGCCAGCAGCCCCAGCCGGGTCACCTTGGCCGACAGGAAGGAGTGGATGATGAAGACAATGGTCTTGGGGCAGGAGTGAAGGTCCAATTGCTGCAAAAAAGGAAAGGAGGGATGTTTGCAACGGGGAGGGACTGTTCCTGCAGCAGCCAGCTTTCAGCCAGGTACCACCCAGAGCTCCCCAAACCCACCACAGCTTTACTAGGGCCCTGGAAGGGCTGTGCACCCTGCCTGGGGGGGGGTCAGACAGGGCCATGTGTCACCCCACGCCAGGCAGGACGGGTGCCGTGAGCAGGGCAGGTGGGGCTGCTGAAGGTAAAGCCAACTCACAATCTCTCCCTCTGGTCCACCAAAGTCCAGGTAGAGCATCTTGGTGCCATCATCCGAGGACATCTGCAGCTTCTCAAAGGGCTGCTGCAGCAGGATGGTCCTGCTGAGCCCGGGCTCGCTGGTGGAGATGGTGAAGCCCTTGTCGATGTGGACGGTCAGGGTGCAGTCCTGCCCCTTCCACGTGCACGCTGGGGACAGGGACGGGACAGGGGTGAGCCGGGGATCCCACCGCACCCCCCGGCACCCCGGGCCCCCGCTGACCTGCCGAGACCTCCTGGGCCAGCTCGGCGGCGCCGTGGGTGCCGTCCACCAGCAGGCGCGTCCACAGGGCGAGCTCTCGGGGGCTCTCCAGGCTGAAGAGATGGGTCTGCACGCCCAGGCGGCCGCCGGCGCGCAGCGCGAAGGAGCGCTCGGCCTCGTACAGCGCCGAGCCCTTGGCCGGCCCCGAGTGCACCAGCCTGCGGCACGGCCAGCGCTCAGCACCGCGCCCGCACGGCCCCGGCACCGCACCCTGCAGCTCACCCCGCGCCACACCAGTGCTGGACCGCCCCAGCGCTGCACCCCTGCACCGCAACATCCCAGTGCCAACACCCCTGCACTGCCCGGCACCACACCCCGAACATCCCAGCACTGCCCATCAGCACCGCACCTCACACTGCTCAAGCCCCCCTTCGCATCCCGCACAGCCTCAGCAAAGCATCCCGCACGGTCCCGGCACAGCCCCAGCATTCCCCGCATCCCGCACGGTCCCGGCACAGCCCCAGCATTCCCCGCACCCCGCACGGTCCCGGCACAGCCCCAGCATTCCCCGCACCCCGCACGGTCCCGGCACAGCCCCAGCACTGCCCCGCACGGTCCCGGCACAGCCCCAGCATTCCCCGCATCCCGCACGGTCCCGGCACAGCCCCTGCATTCCCCGCATCCCGCACGGTCCCGGCACAGCCCCAGCATTCCCCGCATCCCGCACGGTCCCGGCACAGCCCCAGCACTGCCCCGCATCCCGCACGGTCCCGGCACAGCCCCAGCACTGCCCCGCATCCCGCACGGTCCCGGCACAGCCCCAGCATTCCCCGCACCCGCACGGTCCCGGCACAGCCCCAGCATTCCCCGCACCCGCACGGTCCCGGCACAGCCCCAGCATTCCCCGCATCCCGCACGGCCCAGCGCCTCACCCCGCTCCGCTCCGCAGCGGCCGCGCAGCGGGGCCGCCAGGGGGCGCTGCAGCCCCGCGGATGAGGCCCCGCAGCGCCCGCGCTGGAACCGCCCCCGGAGCCAACCCCGCCCCAAAACCCCGCCCGAACCCCGCCCCAAAACCCCGCCCGAACCCCGCCCCGAGCCCGCGCCCTCCACCCCGAAACCCTGGCCCAAGCCTGCCCCGAACCCCTCCGTCAAAACCCGCCCGAAACCCCCACCCCTTCCCCAATACTCAGCACCACTGTGCCCACTGCCCTGACACCACCCCCGGACACTGCCACCACCACTGTGCCCATTGCCCTGACGCCACCCCTGGACACTGTCACCACCACTGTGCCCACTGCCCTGACACCACCCCTGGACACTGCCACCACCACTGTGCCCATTGCCCTGACGCCACCCCTGGACACTGTCACCACCCCTGCGCCCTAAGCCCCCGCACTATGCCCGAGACTCTGCCACCAACCCTTGGACGCTGTCACCACTTTGGGGGGTTTGACACCAGCCCTGGGTTCTGCCCTGACTCCCAGACCCTAGCACTGCCCCCAGGGACTGCCACCACCCTATCCTTGAGCGGGCCAGGAGGGCACTGAGCTGGTGGCCCTTACCTGGTGGCGATGAGGGGGTAGCTGTGCGTGGGCTTGCTCAGCGCGTCCCGGCTCTGCGGCAGGCTCCCGTAGAGCAGCAGCTCCTTCTCTGTGAGCACGGCCAGGAGGTTCCTGGTGCCGGCGCTGGGGAGCTGCAAAGGGACTGGGTCAGGGCCACCGGCAGCATGGTGGCACGGGGTGGCGGGGGACCGGGGGTTACCTGCTCCGTCAGCCAGCCCACGTGCTTGACGTCCCGTCCGGCCACCGTGCCAGCCCCCGCCAGCTGCGCCCGCAGCTCCTCCTTCACCCGCGGCAGCAGCGCGGCCGCGTTGGCCTGGATGGCGCCGAGCCACGACTGCGCCGTGGCCTCATCCTTGGCCCGCAGGAAGAGGGCAACGCGCCCGTCCGCCGAGCACACCTCCAGGTACCTGCAGGGACACGGCCCCGATGAGTCCCTGCCCACCCTCGGCTCCCCGAGGCACCGCGGTGGCACCGCCGGCCCCGGCGGCAGGCGCTGACCTGTGCTCCGGGTCGGTGGGGAGGCACTTGCGGGACACGTAACACATCTTCAGAGGGACGCTCCGGCTCTCCCGGAGCTCCCGAGGGGGCAGCAGCGGGGATGATCGCTTCTGCTGGGCAGCAGGAGAGGGGTCCCAGCTGACCGTCGCCCCCGACGAGGAGTTCTTGAAGTAGGGCGAGATCTCCTTCATGTACTTCACTGGAAGAGAGGCAGCACCCCCTGAGGACACGGCACAGGCCAGGGCAGCCTCATCCTACCCTTCCGAAACCCCCACGCTCTCCCTGCACCAGAGTTCTGATCCCTCCATTAGCTCCCCGGTGGCACTGGTGAGCAAGGTCACACAGGGAGTGACACAGAATCACAGAATGGTTTAGGCTGGAAGGAACCTTAAAGATCATCCCATTCCAACCCCCTCATTCCATTTCCTGGGGATTCCCAGCAGCATTAAAAGGACCTTCACGCTGGCACACTCATGTCAGAGCTTGTAGGGAGGGCATAAGGGGAAGATGTGTGCAGATGTCAGTGGGGCTCTCCTGCGTGCTGCAGGGGGATGGAGCATTGTGTGGCTCGGGAGGATTGAGGATTTGTACACCAGCCCCAGCAATGGTAAGGGTCCTGCTGGCAGAGACAATTACGGGAGGATGTGGCCTCAGTGATAAGAGCAATTGCTTTAGGAACAGAAGAACATTGCTTATCACAGAACCACAGAAGAGTCTGGGTTGGAAGGGGACTTACAGCCCATCTCAATCCATCCCCTGCCATGCACAGGGACACTTTCCACTGTCCCAGGCTGCTCCAAGCCCCATCCAACCTGTCCTTGGTCACTTCCAGGGATCCAGGGGCAGCCACAGCTGCTCTGGGCACCCTGTGCCAGGGCCTGCCCACCCTCACATGACACCTTGATCCGTCACAGTACCCCAGCTCCACCCCTGCAGCCTGGGGAGCTCTGCAAGAGGGATAAAAATGGCCTTTCCCCCCTTTTTCCTTGCCTTTAACCCAGATCAGTTCACAGATCCAGGCCTGAGCAGTTCCCTGGGGCAGCACACACAGCCAGGGGTGGAGAATGGGAAAGAGTCCCAGGCCAAAATTACACAGTCCAAACTGTGCTGGTACAGCCAGTCCCGCTGCCAGCTGAGAAACAGTGCTCAAATACCCTGGCTTGGCCCCAGGAAAAGCCCTGGAGAGCGTGCTCTCTGCTCACACAGCCCTGCCCCATGATCCTCAAACCAGGGACAAGAAATCAGTCCCCACTGAGCCTGGCTCCAGAGCCAGAGCCCTCAGAGCCACGCTGGGATGGCAGCCGGCTCCAGAGGTTTGGGGAATGGGAGAGATGAAAGGCACCACAAATTGATGGGGCCCCCCAGCCACATCCTGAAAATGAGTTTGGCATTGCTGGCTGAAAAACTCCAGCTAAGCAGGCAGGATGCCAGTCCTGGTCCTGCCCTGGGGCAGCAAGGACCAGCTACTGACTCCAGGGAAGGGTTTCCCTTTGGAGGCCCTTAGGAAAACACCACGGAACAGACACGTGCCTGCAGCCATGTCCCCAGCCATCCTGGCTGGTTCCACTCCAGGTCCCAGCCAGCAGAGTGGGTGACAGGACGAGGGATTCGAGCTTGGCTTTGCAGCCAACCCTTGTAGGTGGCTGGATGGGCGCAGCTCCATTGCTGCAGCCAAGCCACAGCAGCCTGATGTGCTGCCAAAAAGGAGCCCTTTTCCCACCAGGAAAGAGTCTGAATTGCACCCACTCCCAAACTTCACCTGGCCACCAGATGGGTCATCTCCCACCCATCTTCCCCCAAGGTCACGGCCCCAAGGCTGCCAGAGCTCCAGGAGTGTTTGAACAATGCTTTCAGGGATGCACAGGGTGAGATTGTTGGCATGTCTGTGTAGGGCCAGGGCTTGGACTGGATGATCCTGGTGGGTCCCTTCCAACTCAGCCTATTCTGTGCTCTCTCCTTTCATTCCTATCCCAGTGAGCTCCCTCAAACCCCTAAATCCTGACAGCCTGGCAGGAGCTGCGTGGAGCCGGAGCCCCGTGGGCGCTCTGCGGGACGCGGCTATAAATGGCCACGGCGCTGTGCCACGTGGGCCGGGTCACCCCGCGGTGGCCCCGGGGCCAAGGCGGCGGCGGGGGGCCACCGGCCTCGTGCCCTCCGCCTCCCGTTACAAAAATAGCCACGTTCCCGCAGGCATCCGAGCCGCGCTGGATCTGACCTGAGCCATTAATCTTGGCAGCGGGGACCTGCCATTATGCCGGTGCCTGGGAACTAATTGGAGTTCAGAAAGATGCCATTGAGCCGCTGAAACCCGAGCGGCGTCCCTGCGCCAGCCCCTGGCTCCCCGGGCACGCGGGGGACGTCACCGGCATCAGCTGGGCGGTGGCGGGGTCACGTCCCGAGGGAGCCGCGGAGGGCAGGAGCAGCGCCCAGTGCGGGACAGGGCACGGAGAATGAGGCAACAGGCAGGGTCTAATGTCTCGGGTACGTGGCTTTAAGGAGGCTTTTAGGCTGGTCGCAAAGCACGGGGGGTCCTGAGCCAGCACGGGGAGCTGGGAGGTGCTGGAGGCTGTGACACTCCCCGGCCAAGGCCAGGTCACCATCCCATGGGAGCTGTTGTCCCCTCCAGTGACCCCAGCCCTGGCTTCACAGTGGGCTGACCTACACTTCTGCCAGTCCCTTCACTGCAGTTGGTATTGAATGGATTAATTAATTACCTCAATCTCATTAAAGAAAATAACTCAGACCATATGCATCACCTCTGCTAGTGGTAACTGTAATTCTTGAACTGCTTTTTCTTTTTAATTACAACCTTCCAGTGCTGGGGCTCCAGCCTGCTCCCTGGCAGCCTGCACCCTCCAAAAACCACTGGGCAGCAACACTGCCTGGCTGCTGTTCCCTTAAAGTCACCTACAGCAGGCACACAGCCCTGGGTGGCTGCTGGGCTGAGCCACATGGCCTCCAAAGCCACATGGGCCCTGCAGGGAGAGAGCCTGTCCCACTGATCCTCTCCAGAACAGAGGACAGGGGACAAAGAGGACCTTTAACTGCTCAGGGCTCTGCACCAAGGAAAACTTTATTTTAGGGTTTTAGGGAACAGCAAAAGTCTCTGGGTGTGCAGCCACCCATCCCATGCCAGGACAGTGCCTCTGCAGGGGGCCAGGTGGTGGCACAGGGGCTCCCAATCACTGGAGCATCCCATGAGTCCTGAACCCTGGAGTGAGCTGCCCCAGGGACATGTTTAACCAAAGGCCCTGGGTCTGCCTCTGTGTTGCAGCTGGTTTTTTTTTCTCCCCGGCATGCCAGAACCATCAGGTGGCAGAACCATCAAAATTCCTTGGTTCGACTTCTTGGGTAGAAATTCTCCCTCTCCAGAAGCCCATCCCTCACAAGGATGGAGAACAATCACAAACCAACCACTCCTGGCACCCTGGATCCTGAGTCAGCACAGCCTGCCCCACGCATCATCACTGCTCAGAGCCAAGCCTGACCCCACAGAGCTTCACTGAGGAGCCACAAAGCTTCCTCCAGGCAGGAAAACGGACACGGACACCCAGAGCAGGTTCAAGAACTCCCTCTCATGGCTTGGGTCACCAGCACACTCTGCTTCAGCCTGGAGATCACAGCGTGGATTCAAAGAAGAGGTTCCAGACTCCATTTCTGGTCAGGAGTAGGATGGTGCTGCTATTTCTCCTGCCAAAATCTTCCCAGCAGCATCTACACAGCTCAGCAAGGCCATCACATCAGGAAATCTTCCAGAGAGCTCCTGGAGACTGAGTGCTGGCCTTACAGAGACACTAATCCCACCTCCAGCTGGTCCCTCTCTGCCTCAGGATTAATGAGGCAAAATCTGCATGTTAAACTGGGGGGCTGAGCAAACACGCATCCCAAAGAGACACCCTGAAACGACCAGCCAGCTCCAACTCAATGCTCTGATGCGCTTCCAGAACGGCCAACAGAGTCCCCAATACCCCACCCTGGGACCATGCCCTGCCCCTGGCTCCAAGCATGAACACAACAGCAGCTCCTGTCCCAGCTGCCTCAGCTCAAGTCCTTGTACCCCAGGGAGGAAGATGCCATGGGATGCTGCAGGGTGAGGCACCACTGCTGTCCCTCCTGCCCCAGGATCAGTGCCACATTCCATGTCCCAGCTCTTTGCTAAACATTCCCCTGTGCTGCACTGTCAGCAGGGAGATCAGGGGACAACCCTCTGTGTTTCCAGGGAGGAGAAACAAACCCAGGAAACTCCCCAGGGAAAGCAAAGCTTCAAAGCAGCGAGGTCTGGAGGTGGCAGATGTGCCCCATCACCTCTTGGCATCATCCCTGGGGCAGATCCAAAGCCTTCCCACGGTTATGGCAACCAGCACTCTGGAGAATCCCCAGCCCCACTCTCTCCCAGCACCCATTTTTCTGAATTTCAAACTTCCAAGCAATTACTTGGCCAAGCAAGTCCTAAAGAGCAGAGACAGCCCCAGGAGCATCCCTGTGGCAAGTAAGTCATGGATGTGAAATGCCCACAGCTACCCCAACTCCTCCTCCCCACTGCTCCCAGTTCTTCCCCCGTGACAATACAGCACAGGGGCCTCACCAGGAAAACCACTCCTGAGCCCAGAACCCTTCCCAGGGCAGCTGGAAGGATGTTTATCAGCTTTCCCCCTGTCATGGAGATTCCAAGCAATGAAAATAAGGAAAAAAAAAAAAAAAAAAAAAAAAACAAGGGAAAATAAGGCCAGGGAGAGCAACTCTCTCTGAAATAACAATGTAATATAAATACAGTCCAACTCCTCCTGCAAAATACCAAGAGAGTAGTTTGGCACATTCAAAAAAAATCTTGGCAGGACACACGGAGAGGTATCTGCATGTCCTCACGCCTGGGCAGCAATGACACCCAGGAGCCTGAAGCCAAGCTGAGCAGCCCAGGGTGAAATCTGGCACGTGGAGCCACTGCTGATGCTCACATTAAAACGCATCTCCTCCCAGCTCTGGCCTTTGGGGAGTCTCAGCCCAGCTCACTGCCCTGTGAGGAGGTGCCAGCTCTCCCAGTTCTGTTACCTGCTGCAATACCACCTGCAAACCGCCCTAAAAACTGCAAACCCCGGGAATGACTGCAGCCAGGAGCAGCAAGGAGTGAACAGACACTGGCTGTGCCAAATACTCTAGTTTAGCACTCAGAGCACCATAAAGAAAGCTGGAGTCACACCTGGCAGCATGTGGGGAGCAGAAAGAGTCTAAGTAATGTTAAGGTGTTCTTTTTTAAGCTCCATCTTCTCCAAGCAGAAGGCAGCAGGGAACGCCCCAGTTTAACACCCTTCAGGCACTTAAAGGCCACCCCTCAGCCCTTCCACCTCTCCCTGGGGCAGGGTGTTTGGAAGCCAGCTCATGGAGAGCCACAGGGGTGGCAGGTACAAGGCAGGGCCACCACCTCCACAGGCCAGTGACAGCCTGACCATGGCACAGTGCCAGCCCCACCACCCCCATGGCAGAGCTGCACCACGCCAGCAAACCCAAAAACAGGGAGGGGATGGAGATGTACCATGTTTATCAGGGACATCAGTGATCAGATGAGCAGCAGAGATCCCTTCCCTGCTCTGGCTGGACCCAACAACATCAGATACAAACTCATCCCAGAGCTCCAGAGTGCTGTAGTGGGAGCCAGCCCAGCTCCAGTCTCCTCCCAAGGGTACCTGCTGGGAGTTTTAATTAATTAAGATGCCCAGCAGGTCATACCTGAGCTCAGCAAGCTACAGCAAAGGCCTTGCCTGCAACTGTAGGTCCCTCTCAGGAGGAGGACCTGGATCCCAGGGGATGGAGGAGGAGGAGGGGTCCAGGGAGAGAAATTGTTCTCTTCAGAAGGGGCAGCTCCTCTCCACCTCTGGCAGGAGCTCTGGCAGAAGGGAAACCCACACCAAAGGATGAACAGGAAATAATGGAGGGAGGGTGGTCCAAGAGCAGCGGCTCCTGGCAGGAATTTCACAGACTCACAAAGAAAGAAGCTCTTGTATTTTTCTTTGGTCAGAAAAAAAACAACAAAACCACCCCACCACCAACCCTATCTGCTCCCAGCAGCTGTGCAGAGCAGCACATTCCTCCAGCTGAACCGTGGTCCTGAGGCTCCTAGGAGAGGAGGAACCCACAGCAGAAAGGGCTGAGCAAAGCTAAAAATGAAAATCTGGAGCTGAGACAATCTGGGAAAGGCACAGGAAAGCTGGAGCCACGGTGGTCGCTGGCAGCACAGCACACAGAACTGCTTTGTTCAGGGACAGCCCCAAGCACTGCCCCCAAATCAAACTTCCCTTTGGGATCTGGGAAGGGTCTCTGGTGCCAAGACCCCCCCTGTTAAGCAGGGTGACCCCAGGGACTGGTTGGAAGTAAGGGGAGGGGAAGGCTCCTTTCCTAAGGGACAGATCTGGGATGCTCATCCCAGCCTGGCCGAGGTGGCAGAGGATGGGCAAACATGGATAGATGTGAGGTGAAGGGGAGCCAGAGAAGAATGGGGTCTCTCCCTCAGGACTCCCGTGGTCCCAACCCATCAACCCTCACCCAGTCCTCAAGTAGGGCTTGAGGGGGCTCCTACAGTGTGCAGCCCCCTCAGGACTCAGAGACACCAGGGGCCATCTGCCTGGTACTGAGAGGGAGCCTGTTCCCAGGGAACAGCCTGCTCCAGGGTGGTGAAGGCTGCATCCCGGGGATGTCTGTAGCCTCAGCTTCCAGGGATCCCCTCGGTGGGCAGCATCCCCTGGATGGGTAGCTCCTGAGCAGGCCCTGCCTCACCCTCCACCTGCCCAAAACCCACCCAGCAAACCCCAAGGTGCTCAGCAGGAGTGGGGGGACAGTGCACCCCCTCCCCGCTGGCATAAACCTACACCAGCCAGGGATGTGGGTTTAAATTAAAACTACAAGAAAAGCAGAAAATATTTTCTCTTGCCCCAGGAACTGCAGATATGGGGGTGATGCCATGCAATGAAGGAATCCCAAATCCCAGAAACTTGTCCCACACCTCCCACTGCTGCCTGCCTGAGGTCCTACAGTGGGGAGACAGAGCCTCTAGGCATGGAGCACTGGAACACACATCCCTCCCTCTCCGGAAGGAGACAGGGAGATCCCAGCAGTTACCTCCAGCTCTCCGGATGAGCAGACAAATTACTCTGCATATGCTGTTTTCCATTTGAAAGACTATGCAAATGCAGCTGCAGATGATATGCCACCCCTGTGTCATCCCAGTACAGAAAGGAGAACCCTTCTGCCCCATCACATTCTTATCTCCTACCTTCCAAGATCACTTCCTTGCCCGTCTTCTTCAAGGCCTGCACGGCCTCATCGTGGGTGGCCTCGGACAGGTCGGTGCCGTTGACGGCGAGGATGGCGTCCCCCACGTACAGCGCCTCGGTCTGGTCTGCTGCCAGCCCCTTAAAGATCTTGGAGATCAAGATGGGCATTTTATTCTCTCGGCCACCTTGAAACAGAAGAGACAGGGAGCGGTTGTGGCTGTAGGAGCGCTCGGAGGAGTGGCTGGGGAGGGGGATGCTCTGGTACCAGATGGTCCCAGCAAGGCTGAGCCTTTCTGCTGGCACTCAATGCACTGTGCCAGGTCAGCCCACTGCCCACTCCCTCAGATACCCACAGGACACCTGCACCAACTATAGCAGCCAAAGCACCATGAGGCTGTACAGCTGATGAAGTGATTGCTCCAAAACCACTCAGATTGGTCACAGATTATTCATGGAGCGAACACATAACCTGGCCATCTCCCCATCAGTTTTGGCAGGAAAGCTATCGTTATTTGCATTATTAATCATGTGCACTGAGCAACTATCCTGGCTCCAAGGACTTCATGATCTCAACACATAAGACAGCTGAATGTTTTTGGAGAGGCCAAAGAGCCAGGGAGAGGTGAACCAATCCGGCTGCATGTTCCTGTCCGCACAGCAGCCCTATTTACCGGCTGCTCCCTGCTGTCCCGACTAAAAGAATGCTATTCAAACTCCCGGCGGCTTCAGGAGATCAATTTGCACATCGACTTTTGAACCCGCAGGGAGATCCGAGCTGCCTCCGTGCCAGGGCGCAGGGATGCAGCAGCCATGCTGCCATGCCCACGGCAGCCGGGGATCAGCAGCGCCCGATGTGCCCTGCGCCCCGGGACAGCCTGTCCCGAGGAGTCTCCAAGCGATAATCCTCATCCCAGAGGGAGATGCTGAGCCCAGCCCGCTGTCACTGCCCGCCCCGGGCTGCTCCCAGCCAGTGCCACAGGCATTTCCCCTCTCAGCCGCTGCCAAGCCAGCGAGGGCTCCGGTTATCAGCTGTCAGAGGCCCCGGCGGGGGCTGCTCCGTCCTTCGCCTGCGGCTCCTCGCCCGGCTGCCAGTGCCGAGAGCCCTGCCAGAGCTAAGAACCTCCGCCAGCCCGGCTCTCGCTCGGCTCCCCGCCGTCCTACCAGCCCCAAGCCACGTCCCGTGGCAGAACATTCACCCCCCGGGTGGCACCCAGTGTCCCTGCGTGAAACACGGCTGGCACATGAACAGCGACATGCCAGCAGCCCGGTGAGGAGTGATGCCCTGCCCTACCAAGGCTGCCCCACCCGACACAACACCTTCCACTGCCCAGTTTTGATGGCAACTACTTCTTTTCCACATACGTCACTGCAAAAGTAAAGTTTTAACTGAACCAAGGGAAGTTTCTTCTTTCCTGGGAGAGCCACTGAGCGAGCAATAACTTGGCAGCCAAGGGGTGGTTACGAAAGGGGGTTTGTGCTTCCCAAAAAAAGGGCTGGCACGCTGGGGCACCCTGCAGACACGGCCAGCAGTGTCGATCCAGTTCCAGCACCCGCAGATTCACATTGCAAAACCTCCCCGCTTCCAGAGGGAGCCGGAGGCTGCGTGTGAGTCCCCTCTGAGCTGGAAGGAGAAGCCACGTCAGGAGGCGAGAGCTGCCCTGTCACTGCCCCCGGGGCGGCCGAGCCCGCTGCCTCTCACAGCCACGCTCCGTGACAGCCCTGTCCCCGTCTCCCCGCTGCCCTTTTCATCCTGCTTTCACAGCTCCCAACACGCTCGGAGCCGCGTGAAAATCAAAGGCAGGCAGGAAGGCAGGAACGCCATCCCTGCCCTAAGAAGTTTTCAGCCTGAAGTTCAGGCGAGTCACCAAGGAGCGGGACAGCTCGGGAGGGAAAACAGACATCAAACATGCTGTTTGCTTCCCGCTGCCGCGCTTCCCGGGAGCACACATCTCCGAGCCCGAGCGCGCTGCTTTAACACCCGCCCAGCGCCGGCAGATCTCCAGGGGCTTCACATCGCTCCCTTCGTTTTACTGACAGTTTTTAAGGGGCATTTCCCAACTCAGGAGCACGGTGGGACAAGGACACGCCGGCCCAGCCCTCCCTTTGGCTGCAAAAGGGCAACTTTCGTGTAACCGGGTGCCCCCTGCACCCCACCTGCCCCGTGAGACAGCACCCTACCCGTGGGTGCGGGGAACGGGGGGTGCCCCCTCCGGCTCACAAACCCTGGGGTCCCTCACCCCGGCCGGGGCACGGCGGGCAGGCACTGGCCGGTCACTCCGCACCCCAAATCATCGCTCTTTCCGTAGGCTGGCAATGGCTCGGGTCCCGCCACTGCCACGTATCCCCCTCCCCGTCCTGAGCTGGGGCTGGGGGCTGTGAGGAGCCCGACCCCAGCCCCGCTCCCCGCGGGGTTCGCTCCGAGCGAGCCGCGGGACGGCAGCAGCAACAGGTCCCGGTGCCGATGCCCGTCTCCCCCCGCCGCCCCGGGACTCCCGAGCCCGGCCTCACCTTTGATGCTGATGCCGAGCCCCCCCACGTCCTGCTTGACGACGCGCACGGTGCGCCTGATGTTGGCGAGCGCCTCGGGCGCGGCGGAGCCCGGCTCGCCGCCGTTGAGCTGCGCCGCCGGGGCCTCGGGGCCGGGGCCGGGGCCGTCTGCAGGGCTGACCCCCAGCACGTCCTCGGCCAGGGTGAGCAGGACGCGGAGCCACTGCCCGCTGGGGCCGCGCAGCTCCAGCAGCCCGGTGCGCGGGGCGCGCCTGCCCGCCGCCATCTTCGCGCGCTCCGCGTCCCACACCGCCCCGCGCCGCCCCTCAGCGCCCCGCGCACCGCCCGTCCCACACCGCCCCTCACCGCACCGCCCCTCACCGCACCGCCCGTCCCACACCGCCCCGCGCCGCCCCTCACCGCCCCTCACCGCCCGTCCCACACCGCCCCTCACCGCACCGCCCGTCCCACACCGCCCCGCACCGCCCGTCCCACACCGCCCCTCACCGCACCGCCCGTCCCACACCGCCCCGCACCGCCCGTCCCACACCGCCCCGCACCGCCCGTCCCACACCGCCCCTCACCGCACCGCCCGTCCCGCGCCGCCCCTCAGCGCCCGTCCCACACCGCCCCTCAGCGCGCCGCACCGCCTGTCCCGCACCGCCCCTCAGCGCCCGTCCCACACCGCCCCGCACCGCACCGCCCGTCCCGCACCGCCTGTCCCGCACCGCCCCTCAGCGCCCCACGCACCGCCTGTCCCTGTCCCGCACCGCCCCTCAGTGCCCCGCACCTCTCCACGCCCCGTCCCGCCACGCACTGCCCTGCTGGACCGGGACAGAACCCTGGGAGAGAGCCGGACCCCGGTGCTGCCCCATTCCCCTCCGGGACGGGGCACAGGGATGCTCCCCAGCGCTCCCCGCACCAACCCTGGACGGGGCACCAGGAAGGGACACGGCTCCCCTGTGCTCCCCATCATGGAATGGGGCACAGGGAAGAGCACAACTCCCCGGTGCTCCCCGCTCCATCCTGGGACAGGCACCGGGGGGACACGATGCTCCCAGTGCTCCCCAGGACTCCAGCCTGGATGGAGAGGCTCCAGAGGGACATGGTGCTCTCCAGTGCTCCACATGCCTGACCAGGAGGGACACAACTCTCCTCTCCACCCTGGGATGGGGAGCAGGGAGGGACACAGGGCTCCCCAGTGTATCCAGGGACAGGCACCTGGAGGGCCCAGCACTCTTTAGCTCTCCGCATTCCAGCCTGGGATGGGGCAACAGGAGAGACACGGCTCTGGCCTGGATGGAGCATGTGGAGAGACCGGGACACCAGGGCCCCACCACTCCATCCTGGGATGGGACTCTGGAAAAGCCTGGCTCTCCCCTCACCATCTTGGGATGGGGCACCAGCAGGGACACCGCTCCCCAGAGCTCCCCAGTGCTCCCCAGAGCTCCCCAGAGCTCCCCAGTACTCTTTGTTCTGGCCTGACACAGGGCACCAGGAGGACCTGGTGCTTCCCAGTGCTCCCACTCCCTCCTGGGACTGGGATGGGGAGGGACACAAGCCCCCAGTTGCTTGTCCCAAGTCTGGCCCTGGACATTTTGGGTGTCCCTGTGCTGGGCTGTCACAGGAGGAGCAGTGGGAGCTGGGCACAGAGCTGTGGCTCATCCCAGCAGCCACAGCCAGGGCAGGAACCTCCCAAGAGTCCCGATGGGTTAAACAGGAGCCAGGCAGGGGGAGATGGTGTCTGCAGACATTCAGACGAGTCTGCATTGCTTTTTCCTTACTTGCCCTGGATCTTGAAAACAGGAATATTTTTACTTCCTTGGCAGACACCCATTTTTACTGCATTAATTAGGAGTAGAAAATACCTCCAGGAGTAGCAAACCACTCTTGGCACATCCCCTCTGCCCCTTGCTGAGTGCTTCAAGCAGTGCCAGGAGCCTCTGGGACAAGACTACTGAGGGCTCAGCCCCTCTGGAAAGCACAAGGATTTGTAAGAATTCTGTAACATTTATGGCTGGCTGGGAAGGGGGTGGAGAGAAGCTCTGGGCACCTGAGGCAGGGGGGCTGTGGCATGTGCTGCCCAGCACAGCCCTTCCTGGCCAGGGGCTACGGCCAGCCCTGAGCATCAGCCTCACGCAGAGGAGAAAAATGTTCCCTGGGCTCCCTCCCACGCAGTAGCAGCTGTGGAATTTCTTGAGGTTGCAGCAGAGGAAACCCTGAAGGTTATTTCTTTACAAAACAGACACTTTACATATTGCTGATTTTCTCTTCACTAAAATGTCCGGGGTTTAAATGACACTTTGCCTTTGCAGTACGGTGCTCCTCACTGTGGCATGCACTTCTACATCACCCCAAGGATATTCCCCTCTGATCCCATCCCCTGTCCAGCCCCACTCTGGCTGCCAGTGCCTCTTGGTTTGGGAACAGCAAGGGGTCTTTCGGTCCTCAAGCGGACACAGAGCTCATTCCCCCTGAGCCACATGCCCTGGGAGCACTCACTTTATTTTCCAGCCAGGCAGCTGCAATCAGCAATTTGTCCAGCTTTTTTTCATTCCCAAGAGCTGCTTTTGATAATTCCAGCCTCTAAGGGCCCATTCCCATCTGAGCCAGCAGTGGGATCACTGAACAGCTCTCTCAGTGCAGCAGAGCTCAGTGCACCGTTTGGGTTGTTCCCTTTCATTTCTCAGCTCTGTGCCCCGAGGCACGGATGCTGATAAGCATGGCCTGGATGCATGGAAGCCATCCAGATGGTTCCAAAGCCTTTCCTCGTCCTGCTGCTGGGATGGAGAAAGCACCACGGTCCCTGGATCCAGATCACAGCACTCTGACTTCACCTCCTTTGGGGAAACAGCCTCACCCTGTGAGTGCAGCGAGGCCGATGCTCAGTGACCCCAGCAGAGAGCACGTCCCCAGCCACCACTTCTGCCTGGCTGTGGGACACCCTGCTTCAGCAATAAATATTCCTATGACACAGCAGTTAATATGCTATGACAACTTACGTGGGATAGAGACCCCAGGCAAGTACTGCAGGTGGTGTCTTCTAATGGAAAGAGGGAATCCAAAGTGCCCTTAAGACCGTGGTCCCAAACTGGGAGGCTCACTCTGAGCAGGGGGTCCATCGGGAGGGTTCAAATAGGGCTGACAGACTGGCGAACAACTGGGGGCTTGGCTCCAGCACTGGGGGGCTTGGCTCCACGTTTAATCAAAGACAGGAACAATTTGCTGGCTCCTCTGCACAGCTGGACCTGGCAAGAGCTGTGGCCTGAGAAACTGGGACATGCCAGGATGTTCTCTGAGGTCTCAGTGCCCCCCAAGCAGAGGTGCTGCTGTTTTGGGGTTTTCCCCCAGGCTTCCCCACTTCTTTTTAGCCCTTTCCTGTCCCAGGGTTCACGGTGAGCACCGGGAGCCCAGCACACGGAGCGGTCCCAGCTCGATTTGACCCTGACAAGATAGCAGGAGGATAATTCCGGTGCGTGGAGCTTAGGACAGGCGCTGGGATGGGAGGGCGGAGGGCGGAGGCTCTGGCCGGGGCTGGCACGCAGGAGTGAGCCGCAGCTTCCAGGCATGCCAGCGGCGTTCGTCAGGGCTCCTGTGAAAGCGAGCAGGCGGGGGAGGAGTTGCTTGAAAAATTGCTATTCACAGAAATAGAAACTTCCCGCAGAAACACGCCTGCGTCGGTGACAAAGGCCCAGCTGGGAATTTCTCCTGGCAGCAGGAGCAGTGGGAGGGGAAGGGGCTGGGGAGTGCAGGAGGCTGAGGTGCAGGACTGGGGGTGCTGCCAGGGCCCTGACCTCAGCCCTGAGGGAAATTGCTGCTTTTTAGTTGGAAAAAGCATCTCTTGGTTCCATTATCCTCCAAATGGTCCCCAGGAGCAGGACCTGGCAGTGTGGCAGCAATGGGCTCCGTGCCCCCCCTGCCCTGAGCCACCGCTTCCAGCAGAGCTCCCTCGGTGGCTGTTGGGATCCTGCTGAGGGTGCTGAGGCCCTGGCACAGGGTGCCCAGAGCAGCTGTGGCTGCCCCTGGATCCCTGGCAGTGTCCAAGGCCCGGCTGGACAGGGCTTGGAGCAGCCTGGGATAGAGGAAGGTGTCCCTGCCATGGCAGGGGGTGGGATGGAATGAGATTTAAGGTCCCTTCCAATGCAGACCATTCTGTGATTCCACGCTTCCCCAGCTGGTTTGCATGGCAGGTTTAAGCCATCCTGGCATTTTCTCTGCCTATTCTCTCCAGCCCCCTGAACCCCGCCATTAAGCAGCTATTATTAGTCCCATTTCTTGGCATAGCCAGGAGTTGTGTCAAAGCCCACCAGTCTATTTATAGAGTGCTGTGAGCTGGATTGTTACTTGTGTTAATTGAATTAATCCCTTCTGAAGAAAAGAAAAGACTTGAAGAGCTCAAGTTCAGTCCCTGGGACAACATTCCCAAACTGTGGGGATCCAGGCTGCTGGATGCCCTGACAATCCTTAGCCCTCAGCACCAGGGAAGGGCTGCTGAGCTCAGTGTTCCAGGAATTCATGGAAGGGCATGATACCAACCCTGCCCTGCAGGACTGAGACTCGTGAAACCCTGCAAGGGATGGAAGGGAAATAGCTTTTATTATCTAAATAGATTTTAGTCTAGATATTAACAGATTTAGAGATGCAATATGTACTTAACAGATGGATTCATCCGCCACTATGCAGGAAACACAGCAAAAAAGTGTACCTGACTTTGGAATCCCTGGGATCTCCAAGTCCTTTAGAGTGTTTCTGTCTGCTTTGGGGCATAATTAGTCCCTACAAAGTTTCTTTCATCTCATGCAGTCTCTTCCCTTATATATTCCTGTAAGATAACACAATCAGCTGGGCTCTCACAGCTGGAAAATTCTTATGCCACTGCATGGCAGCTCATTTGTTATCAGGGCAGGATCATTTAATCAAGGAACAAGAGACTGGATGGGAAAAAGCAGCACCCAGAAGCTAAAATAATTTCAGAAAGGCAAAAGTTGTCGCACATTAATGCCCAGTCACTACCTCCTGCAGCTTTGGCTCTCTGATGTTCTTAAGACCAAGTGGTATCAGTAGCAGGGGTGTCAATCAGATAATGGACATAAATTAATAATAAAATCATCACATGAGCTGCAGAACGTAAAATCCATCGTAATGTTTGCAGTTCGACTGGGCCATTTTTTGGTTTAATTCACCGCTTTCAAATGAAAATGCTGTTTCCTTCCTGCTTGGCACTGGGAATAAGCTTCTCTTGGACTGCAGAGTTGGTGGGATACACTGCCCATGAATCTGGATGCTGCAGCTCTCCTGGGGTTTTTATAACTCAACAGGTAGAGCTTTCATAAATGTCACTTCTCTCCACTGCTGCCACCTCTCTCTGATGGCCGGTCAACGTGACACCATCAAGGCTGTGGACACCCCATCCCCAGAAGTGTGCGAGGCCAGCTTGGATGGGGCTTGGAGCAACCTGGTCTGGTGGAAGGTGTCCCTGCCCATGGCAGGGAGGTTGGAACTGGGTGAATTTTAAGGTCCCTTCCAACCCAAACCATTCTATGATTTATGATTTCAAGAGGTTGTCTGAAGCATAAGGAGACCCTGATGGATGTGATTTCTTTCCCTGACTCAGAGGACATCGCAGGAAGAGCTTCCTGTGCTAAGCCCATAACAGAGGCACAGGAGGGATGGAAGAGACTTGTATCTCAGGAAAACATTGTGTTTGAAGCCTGAGGGATGTTTTCCCACTTCTAGCTGGAAAGCCACCTTCAGCATCAGGGTTTTGAGTTAAGCGCATCCTTCTGTGGGGCTGCACCTTCCCTGCAAGAGCCCCATCCCGCGGGGTGCTCCTGGCCGGTGCTTGGCTGACAGCCCCACGCTCCAGGACTTGCTCCTTCCCAGGAGCGGGGCCAGGGCCATCTCCGGGCCGACTTGCAGCGGCGCTTCCCGGGAAGAGCTGCAGGATCTCCCTCTGTCAGCAGATGCCACCAAAGAGCCGCTCTGCGGCCACCGGCGCTGCCGCGGGCTGGGGGTGGCCGGGGACCCGCACCCTGGGCGCTGGGACACCTTCTGCCCCCACCGCACCGGCCGGGTGGGCGCTGCCTGCCGAGAGACAAAGCCTTGGGGGGACCCGGGGGGCTTCGCCACCAGCTGAGAACCCCCAGGCTCAGCTCACGAACTGCAGCGTCTGCGGCTGCTGCAGAACTGGTGGCACAACCAGAGGAAGGGGACGAGGTGACTCTCCAGCCCATGTCACACGCGTGGCTTCGTGCCACGCAGCGGCAGGGGACACGCTGCCGCTGCCCGCTCAGCCTGCTGGCTTTGAGAGTCACAGCCTGGTTTGGGTTGGAAGGGGCCTTAAAAACCATCCAATCCAACCCCCCCACCACAGCGGGGACCCCTCTGCTAAACCAGGCTGCTGGAAGCCCCATCCAAGCTGGCCTTGATGTCCCAACTCTGGGGCATCCACATCTTCTCTGGAAACTCTGTCCTGTGTTTCACTACCGCCGTTGTAGAAATACTCCCTCTTTATCTGGGCCGAGAGGGCACTGGGGAGGAATCCTCACCTCTTCTCACTGCTCAGTTATTCTGGGCTCTGGGTCGGCCCCAGCGCCGTTTTTTGGAGGCGGCGTCCAACAGGATCCTCCCACATGCCCTTTCTGCTCAGCACCCGGGCACAGCCCCCACCCTCCTCTTAACTCACCCTCCCCTTCCTCACCCAATTCCTCTCCTAAAGACTTGGGAGGCACCTCCTGCTCCCTCCCAGCTTGGCAGGCATGTGTGACGCCCCTGCTCCACAACAAGAGCTATTTTTATCTTTAAAATATTCATGCTCCCCCGGCACTCCCCGTGTCCCCAGTTCCTGGCTGGGTCCCTGCTGCAGCTGGGATCAGGCTCTACTTGTGTCCCCAGGCACCCTGCAGCTGAGGGGGATGCAGGAGGAGCCCATCCACTGCCCCATAAAAAGCTCTTTTTCCAGCCTGACAAGTAGCTGGAACTTGTTTTATAAGAGGATGTGCACATACATATATGGTTCCTGCTATTTCCCCTTCCCTCCCTGCTATTTTCCCCTTCCTCATCGTCTTCTCAGGTCTCTCAATTGAGCTCAGGGCTGACCACGGGAGCAGTGCTGGCAGCTTTGCCAGGTCTTTCAGGTCTTTTTCATGATCAAGGAAGGGTGCTGGACCTGGAAAAGCCTCAGTTCCTTGGATTTGGGTTCCAGGAAGGGTCTGTGATCACTCCCCATCCTCTCCCGAGCTGCTGGACCCCACGTGCCCCGAGGGAGCCCAGCACTGTCCCAAGCCCTGGGGACACACTGCCCATTTCAATGCTGCTTTGAGAGGCACCCTAAACCAAACACCAGGGCAGCAGCCCGAGCCCACAAGGGTCCAGGAAGGCTGAGCAGGGGGATACCTCTGTATTCCAGAGTGGAGGCTCCAGACACAATACTAAGGGGGCTTTTGCAGGGGCTGGGGGGGCTGCAGAAAGGGAATGGGGGGCATCATCCCTGCTGCGAGCTCCCCATCCAGCTCATGGCATCTCCAGAGGAGTCCCCTGGCATGAGGGGGATGGCAGGGATGCAGCAGTGGCCCTTCCCAGAGGAAGGACACCCGTGACCATCCCCCTCTGCCCCAGGCTGGCCCCCTCTCACCTCTGCTGCAGCCCTTTGCTCCTCTCCAAAGGGAGGTTTTAATTTACCCTCTTGGCTGGCGAAACCCTATCCCGAGCAATTCCCCAGCCGTTGCTCCGAATTGCAGTAACTACCTCATTACTTTGATATTAATAGAATTCATATGGCCTGGAGAAGATAATTGAAATTAGCCTCGTGGCGAGGGGGAGCCGAGGCTGAGCTGTGGCAGGGGGTGAGCCCTGACCCCTGGCTGGATCCTGGCCTGCAGAGTGGGTCCTGGGGCCAGCAGTGCCCACAGGGATGAAGCATTGCCTGTGGTTTGTCCAGCTGTACAAAACTGGGGAGCAGGATGGATGCCCATCCCGGTGTCCATCAGACTGTGAAGAGTCCTGGCCAGCCCCTGTCCTGGCTCTCGAGCCACTGACCCTCTCACTGTCCCCTGCCCTGTCCCCAGCTCCAGGCCAGGCCATGCAATAACCCCCATCAGCATCTCCATTGCCGTTCTTTCTGGGACCACAAAGGGGGGGGGAAAGGTTCATTATCTGCAAAAGCACAAAGGCAGACCGAGTGGCTGTCACAGGCAATGCCACTGCCCGGCAGGACCCTGTCGGAGCCATCCCGCCGCCCCTCCGGCCCGGGCCCCTGCAGCTCCCACCCCACCTGCTCCCCGTCAGATGGGAGGTGACCCCCACAAAGGCCTGGCCGCGTCTGCCCCCTCGGGCTTTGCCCTGACACGTGTCACCTTAACCTCTTCCTTGGGACCAGCTGCTGCCAGGGGACCCTCCTTTGTGGCCCCGGCGAGCGGCAGACGAGTCTCCCCATCTGGCCGGCGGGGCCTCGTCTGTTGGAGACCCCCTGCCCCGGCTCCTAACGGCATTAACCTTGCCCTGCCCCGCTCCCACCCCCCAACTGTCACCGAGCGGCCCCGGTCCCAGGCTGGGGACAGACTGCATCCCACAGGGACTTATCACACCCCTCACCCACCGCTGGCACCTCACCGGCCATCCCTGGCTGCACCTCTGCCCCAGCCTGAGGGTACCCAGGGCATCCCTTCCTGCACCTCCAGCCTCCTCTGTCTGCACGGATCAGGCAGGACAAGGCAGGACGAGGAATTTGCCTCCAGGGGCTTAAAAAATTCCCGCACACCTGTGACTGCAGGTGGGGTGAGTCCAGCCCTGGGGCTCAGGACCAGCTCAGGGGCTCCATCCCAACCCCTGCCACCGAACCACATCTCTCTGCCCCTTGTTGGGTCCAGCACTGAGCTCCCATGGGGAGTGGGGGATGCTGCGGCACCCGGGGGCGCCCGGCAAGCAGGGGACCATCGGGGATGGGGTGTGAGGAGCAGCAGGGTCAGGCCCTGCAGCATGAACGAACAGGAGAATAGGTGAGCGAACAGGAGAGTGGCAGGATGAATTCGGTGGAGGAGCCGAGGCAGAGGCTGGCATTCCCTGGCAGCGAAGTCCCCGGGCCAGGACCAGGCGAGGCTCCCCCTCCGCCCCTCCCTCCCTCCCCACCAGCCGTCCCCGAGGACGCCTTATCTGCCGCTAATGCTTCGCAGCAGCCGCCCTCCCCAAAGCTTGCGGGCTTGGCAAGATGCTCCGAGACTGCATTTGCTCCAAATGGATTGTATCAGGGGGAGAACAAAGCACTGGAGAGTTTTCAAAGCCGAGTTGTGATCGCAGCCTGCAGCAGGGGTGGCCGGTCCCCTCTGGTGGCACCTCACAGGGGACCCTCCGCGGTCCAGGCTCGGCCCCAAAGCCCAGCAGGCAGCGGCTGCTGGCCCTCAGCTCAGTGTCCCAGCCCTGGCTCTGCCATTCCCCACTGGTGACCGGGCAGGGGCCATTCAACAAGTGCTGGCCAGAAGACAACGGCTCCATTTTCACCAAAAAATGTTCTGCTGCAAAATCTGGCCTTGCTCCAGCTGCAAATGAAAAAATTAGGTCGGTTTTGTTGAGTTTTCCTTGTTGTGTTTTTTTTTTTCTTTCCTGCTGCAGAATTTCTTGGAAAGCTGGTATGGGGCAGGCAGTGGAGCAAACGCTGACCTTGGCATCATGCCCTTGCCCACTTGTCTCCCCATCCCTGGTGCAGGAAGCTCCAGGCAGAGCAGCTGGCAGAGCAGATTTTTTTTCTCTAACACCCTCAAGAGCCTGAGGAGAAAAAGGGAAATATTCTGTCCTCTGTTGATGTGAGCATAAATTACAATCACAGTCAGGAGGGGTGATAGTGTAGAGCTTCCCCTGCCCAGCCTGTGCTCCGAGCCCTTTGGAAAGGGATACAGGTGGTGGCAGGACTGACCCAGGGCACCACGGGGTGCATGAGCCAAGGGGTGCTCCGTGCTCGTGGGGAGGTGTTCCCAAAGAAGCACTGGCACACAGGGAACCTTGCCTGTCAGGAAGGGCTAGAGCAGAAGGAACCAAGGAATGAGACCAGAAAGTCATGTTGGCATGGCTTTCCCTCAGATCCTCAGAAAAGATGGTGTCAGCAGTGAGTCAGCTCCTGGAGGTATGTGAAATCGTAATTGAAGAATGCTGAGAAAACAGCAAAATCCCACAGAAAAAAATAATTGTGGGGGGAAAACATCCCAAGTAACCTTCAAGCAAAAGCAAGTGTGGATCCTGGGGCCTCAGTGCTGGGCAGAGTCATGAAAGAGAAGGGGTTCAGCAACTGGACGTATTTCGGGGAGCAAAAGGATAACTGCAGGATTGCATCAGGGATGGGGAAGAAGGAAAAGCCAACCCTGGGGCAGTGGCTCTCTGCTGTGGGACAGTCACAGGGCACCACATGGCCCCACAGCAGTGGGCTGGGGGGACATACAGGAGACCCCAGAGGCTCTCCCAATGCATTCCCAGCCTGTGGGAAGTGTCACAGGCACAAGGACTCCTCTGGACAAGGGTCACAGAGAATGTGGGGAAACGATGGAGCTGCCCAAGGCCAGGCTCTGTAAGTGTGACTGTCACATCCCGAGGGACAGATCTGTGCCATTTAGCAGGAGGGACAGGGCAGGGGCTGAGCCAGGAGGCTCCAACATCCCCATGGCCATGGCAAGAGAGACTCAGAGCAAGCAAGGAGCCTTCTGCAGATGGCATGGGGTGGTTCACTGGGAGCCAGAGGGGAAAGAAGGGGAAAATCAAGCAAAATGTCATAAATTCAGAAGCTCAAAGGAAAAGGAGGTCTGTGTGTCCTGTGGGGAGATGCTGAGAGGGGAAGGGAAGCTCAGGGGGGAACAGTGCTGGATGGTGGGATTGGGGAGAGGGGTCCTGCCCATTGCTGCTGGGGATCAAAACCAACCCCTTCAATACCCCTTTGGGCCTTCCAGCCTCCCTGGAAAGGCCCCAACACCTGGCCAGGGAGGAGAGCTGGGATCAAAGGCTGGGATGTACAGTCCTGGTGAAAATGCAGGGAAATGACAGAGCCAAACTCCAAGCAGCAGAGAAATGGCGGCAGAGTGAACTTTGACTGGGTGTCCATGTAAACGGGGCTGTGAAACCTTCCCCTGCACACTGGAGAGAGCCTGAGGGTAGGGAAAAGCCAGATGGAAGCTCCACATAAACCCAGCCCATGTGGGTACCCCAGGTACCAGCAGGGCCTCAGGCTTCTGCCCCATCGCAGCAGCACCATGAGCCACGTCAGGTGAGATCAGGGCACAGCTGGAGGTGGGAATTCATCCATGCAGACACAACCTGCCCTACCTTCGGGACAGCACCTCATGCCTGGCAGTGTCCCAATGGGAGTGTGAGCTGGGCTCCAAACCATGGCTGAAGAGACCCAGGTGGGGACAGGGACTCTGTACTGGGAGCCAAACAAGTGTGAAACAGCAAGGAAAAAAAATAATTTTGTTATCATAGATAAATCAAACAATCCACCCTGTTCAGTGTACCCTTCAAAGTGTGTGCACTGCATCAGACAAAAATGATGGCACTAAGGAACAGCTGTGTCACAGGGGCTCCCAGCCCTTGCCAAGGGCAAGCACAGGCAGGAGGAGCACCATACCCTGCACTTCCCGTGGGCGAAGGTGCTGCAGTGGTGATGCTGCACACTGACAGCTGTCATTGAGGGATGCTGCTCCAGGGGCCTGACATTCCCTGTGCTCCCCTCTGCGGTGGGCACTGCCCGCAGCTCTGGGAAGGAGCAAAGCCCCTGGCACAGCTGGGCTGAGCTTTGGCTTGCTGCTGGATCCACTGGGCTCCCAAGAGCTAACAGCAATGAGGAAACGCCCGTAGGGACTGTGGGACAGGGAGTCAGGGGATGTCCTCCTCCGGTGGCTGGAGCCCCGGTGTCACCATCTGTGCGGCTGCAGATGTCCCCCCAAACTGTCCTGGCCCCACAGAGCTCTTTGCCCTTGACAGGGAGGATGAACAAAGAGATTTTGCATAATCCCCCATGATCTGCATGATGCACGGCCCCAAAACCTGCTGCTCTCACCCAGCACGGCACAAGGAGCCACTGGACCTTCCTCTCTCTTCTCAGCCTGATTCCTCCTCCCGGGCAATGTATCAGTGCCAGGAGTGAAATCCTGCTTTGAGCAGCTCTGCCAGGTGTGGGTACACACAGCCCAGCGTGTTTGGGGTGCTGCTGGAGGCACCCACATGTCGGAATCCAGGATATCCCTCTGGGTGCCCTGGATGGCCAGAGCCGCTGGCAGGGGGCTCTGAGACCCTGGCATGCAGCCAAAGACACACGTGGGGTTTTGATCTTAGCCCGTGGAGCAAATTACTAACTCTGTATGGAGAATTACAAGCCACACACAAAAGTTTAGATAGCATAGTAGAAGTAATCACGAAGTGAAGGGAAGGATTTCTGAGTGCTGTACAGGGGGGTTTTAAGCCTTGTACGCAGGGGTCCAGGTTTTGTACATGGGGGTAAAGGGGTTCTAAGATGGAGGGATTTGGGTGTGCCCTGTCCTTCTTCTTTCTCCTTCCTCGCCTCCATGTCTTTGGTGATGTTGGCACTCACAGATTGGTCTAGAGTAGAAAGTCACTGTTCAATATAGATAGTAGGCATTGGGGAAAAGGTATAAACATGTAACACGTGATGTGTGATATAAAAGATGGCACCAGCCCCCTGGGAGGGCAGTGTGCCTTTGTCTGACCTGCTGAACGGGCCACAGCAGTTCAGGGAGAAGAATCTTTTAGATAACCAACAATAAACAACCTTGAGAACAGACAACAGAAGACTACTGAGTCTTTCTTTGAAAGCACAGGTTGGAGGAGAGACTTTTCCATCTTTCGGGGTCACCCCAATCCGGGGGTGAAACCCCACACCCACATGCTGACAGGAAGCTTTTGCTCCAGCTGTGAACACCACACAGGCAGCTGGGGAGAGAAAAAACATGGAAGTGTGTGGAGACGTTTTCACAGGAACTTTGAGGGTGCTCACGGCTCATCCTGAAAGGTCCCCACCTCCCCTCACCCCATCACCTCTATCCCACCCCCAGGGAAGGAAAATCCTGTTGGAGCTCAGGTGCTGAGCTTTGGCTGGAGCTGAGCATTTCAAAGCTACAAAACCCTGCTACTTGGAGCGAGGAAAGAAACCCTCTCTGGGTGATGGCTGATTTTGCTTAAGAATACAAAAGCAAAGCAAAAGTTAAGGCGCAGCAGTCCCTGCAGCCGGTGGCTGTGGTGGAGTGCCTGGATGTGTTTGCAGGGCTGGGAATGGCACGTCCAGCACAGCCCTTTCCCTCGGGCCATGCAGTGATGTTGTGACAGACACACCATACAGTGGTGCCACACGGAAGTGGCCAGGCACAAAATCATCAGAAATCACCCAGAAATCACCTCAAAGGAAGAGTCCGTCCCGTTGGGAATCACCTTGGGATTCTCCCAAGCTCCTGCTCACCACAGGACGGGCACGAGCAGAGCCGGCAGCATCTCAGCATCTCCAACCGACTCCAATGACACCACCCGTAGGCTCCAAAATGTTGGGGAAAAAATAAATATAGCTCAAAGGAGACTCAGAGATCGAAGGGAAATGGCCATTAGCAGCCCTCCATCTGCAGTAAAGAGCCAGCCATGTCCGGCACTCCGGATCTAATGGGTTTTTAATATTCTCGTGGCACGCACTGGGGTATAGATGGGAAGAGACACTTGGAGGTCTTGCATGAGCACCAGTACTCGGGGGGCTGCTCACAGAGTTCAGGCTCTTCCTTTCCCTGCCAGCTGCCTCGGAGATGTAGATGTTTCAATTATTCTGTCAAGCCGCATATTCCAAATTGAGGCCAGAGAAGTGTCTCTGTCTTATATAGAAAGAAAGGAAAAAATATATCCCTAAAAGGAAAAGAAATGAACTCAGAAATTAATAAGGCTGATTGACAATGCTGCTTTGGAAACTCTGGTACCATATGGCATCCTTGAATGGCTGCAGTGCTGTTAGGATGGAGCTGACCAGCTGGAGAGTTACTGTGGGTTGTTTGTAATTGTAATAATGGATATCAGATGGCTGGTGTGGAGCAGTTTATAAATGAGAACAGACAATGAGCCGCACTGTTTGTCAGGAAATCATTGCTGATATGGGCTTTGTGCTCCCCACCACTCCCGGGTGGAGCTGGCTGCTCCCGGGGCACCCTGGGCTGCCCTTGGGTCCGGCTCTGGCCGGGAAAGGCACAGTCCTGGGGCAGGTACTGCCTCGCTGATCCACCAGGGTGGTCCAGCCAGGACTTCCAAAAAAACCTCCTCACCCTCCAGGTGCCATGGGCAGAGCCCCAGGTGCCACTGGGAGATGGCAGCAAGGCTGATGTCCTTCTGCTAAAGATGTGGGGTGCAGCCAAGGGGCCTCCCTGGAAAGCCAAAGCAAAAGGGACCCAACAGGATCCACCAGAGCTTCTGGAGCCAGTCAGGACCACAGGGCTGCCGGGGGCTCGGATACTGACACTTCCAGATTGGTTTTTGTGCTGAACAGCCGGAAAAATCATGACATTTCAGAATTTGCCAGTTAATGGATTTTTTTTCTTTTTTAAAGTCAGTAACAGTGAAATTAATTATTTCGATTTCTGCTGATTTCCAACTCCACGGTTGAGCACATAAAGCGAAGCCTGAGTTTGGAACAAAAATGTCACACACTCGTTCCCTCCTGTTTTCCAAAATGAACTTCCATTGAAATTAACACAGGACATTGCCCAGCTGGAATGTCCCCTTGCTCCAGCTGAAGTCACCCTGTGCCACATGACCCAGCAGCCCGGGACAGTGAGCCCCAGCCCAGAGGAGCCAGGGCAGGAGAAGGCTGGGAGAGAAGGCTGCCTTCAAGGCTCAGATATTACAACAATTGTTAATTCCTTAGTGGTCCTGGATCATTTTTTACACTAAAAGCTGTTAAAAAAGGATTATTTTTTACCCCAAAAGCTCTTAAAAAAGAAGTGATAACCAAACTGCGTGGTGCATTTTCCCTCATCACCTGAAGCCCTTTGTCAGTGCCAGGTGATGTTTCGGGGCAGGATGGGCACAGCCATCACACTGTGATGTGAGTCCATCACAGTGGACTCACATGAATGTGAGTCCATTCACACTCACACCCAAGCTCAGCTGGGTGCTCCAGCAGGTGTTATTTTGGGATCATCAGCCCCTGGGCAGGGATGGAAGGAGTCCTGGCACTGCTGGGCCCCCTCCCGCTCGCCTTCAGGCTGATGGCATCTCTGGTGAGGGGGCCAGGGCCCGGCAGCAGGCAGAGCTTTCTAGGAAAGCCATCTCCATGGGAAGGAGGCCAGGCCTGGAGCTGCGGCCGCGGCACTGCCAAGCGCCGGGCAGAGCATCCCCGAGCTGCCGTGCCCCTCTGCAGGGCAGCTCTGCAGCCTGGAAACGCTCCCACCGCTCCTTCTGGCTGCACGGAGAGCCTGCGGCTGCTGCGGGTGCTCAGGGAGCCCTCAGCCAGGACAGCAGCTGCCCTGTGCCCCCCTGGGCCCGGGGCCACAGGGAAGGGTGGGCAGAGGTGCTGGAAGTGCAAGGGAATGGCCTGGGGGGGATCATATCCAACGCATCACCCTCAGCTCCATCCTTTTCAGCCCTCACCACCTGTAACAGAATTGCTGCTCCCTGGTTTGGTTTGGATAAGAAATGAAATCTCTCATATCTATATCTATATATATGTATATCTATATCTAATCTATATCTATATCTATATCTATACCTATACCTATACCTGTATCTATATCTATATCTATATCTATATCTATATCTATATCTATACACTCTACATAAATTATATATTCAGATTTAAATGTTCTATATTCTTATAGATAAAGGTTTCTTCTATATTATTCATCTGTAGTATAAAATTATTCCTTGGAAACCTCAGGGTGCGGAAATCCTCACGCAAAACCCTTGGTGAAGCTGGACACGGGCAGGGCGAAGTGACTGAAGTCCATGGTCAAAATCAGCAGGCAGGAAAACTTCTTCTAATCCATCACCCCTAACCAAGCTCTGTGGTTAATTCCCTGAAGAAATGTGGAGTCATGCTCCCTGCCAGTTCTGAAAATATCCCTGTTTATATGGGGCATGGCTCCTCCTCAAAACTCCAGTATTTCTTTTTTCCAGTTCAGAGAGGATTATTTGAATCTGCCTATTTGCAGCCTTGGTTTTTAGGCTTTCATGTAAAATGCAATTTACCCATTCATGTTAATAGCAGAGATTACAGGTCTGTTTTATATATATCTGCCACTACTTAGGGAAAATTGACACCCCATTACCATGCACCAAACATCATAACTGAGTTTTAATTAATTGTTAAGGGGTGCTGAGGTGTGGTGCACACATAAGAGTGTTTTGGACAGCCCCTTTGGAAGCAGGAGGGCTGATGGCATTCCCCAGACCCACCCATGGTGTCCTGTCCTCATGTCCCCGCAGACCTGCCAGCGACCCGATCACATCCTCCCCGTTTTAGCCTGAAGTTGTCACTCAGTAGAAAACTGCCCCTCTTTTCCCAGCTCAGCTTGGCTGACCTCGTCAGCAAACGGAGCTAACGGTAGGAAGGGAAGTCGGGGAGCAGCCCAGGGCCCTTCCTGCCGGGGTGATGGCTGTCCCAGCGCCTTGGTGGCATCAGCAGCCCCGCTGCCCGGCGCTGAGCCGCAGCTCCCGTGTCGGCAGGACAGATGCATTTCTTAGCGCTGCTATCACCTTTTAAATCACCGCCACTGCAAGCCCTGACGAGCACTGCCAGCAGTCCCAATGCGAAGAGGATTAGGTTTCAAAAGAAAGAGGTATTCGACACGAACCCTACACAAACGCACTCGTTTTTCCAGCACAGCCACTCTGGAAAGGCTGAACATCCCTGGCTGGCTGCAGCCCTTCCCTGGCACCCGAGCACCCAATACTTCACGTGGTTCAGCGAGCTCAGCTGGCCTTGCTGTCACTTTTGGGGTGTCATCTGTTTGATCAGTCCCCATCACCCCCGTGCCCGTGCAGGGCCCCACGGCAGCCAGGCTGGCGTCGCTGCTGGTTTTTGTTTTACGGGGTGACAGAGCCTCCCCACTTCCTCCCACCCACGCACTGTCACTGGGTTTGCTTTGCCCTGCCGGGCAGGTAACGGCTCCCAAAAGCGCTGTCACTTTGTCATCCCGCAGTGGGTGGCGGCCCTGTGTCCCCTCATACAGAATGCAATGTTTGTGGGATCTGTGTGCTCCTGGAGGGATGGATTTGGGATTCCCAGCTCTGCTCCGAGCCCTGGTGCATCTCTGACCCATCAGCACCCCATGTCTCCTTTCTGCCCTTCCATGGGAGGTTGAAAAGTCACCAAGAATCTGCTGGAGGGAGTTGAAAATCCAAAGTAGGACCCAGCTGAGCACCAGGACAGGCTCATGGTGGCTGTGGGCATGGACCCTGCAGAGCCATGCCACCCCAAAATCCTCTGAGAAAAGTTTACCAGAGGCAGAGGCAGGATTGTGAGGGGATCAGCAGCCTGGCCAAGAGGGAAGAGTCATCCTGAGCTGGGAGGAGGAGGATGGAAGCACCAAGGGATGAAGGTGCTTTAGGAGCAGAGGGCTCAAATAAAATCCAACAGGGGATCATGGTAGAAGTCATGAGCTGCAAAACACACCAAAAATTCCTTCTGCCTCAGACATCTACAAAAAATATCCTATCAAACACAAAATCAGGCTCCTACCTCAGCCTCTACTCATTTGCTGTTTACTGCCAAACCCCTCCACAGTGGCAGCTGGCTTTTGCTTTGTGGCTGGGGCCGCTCACATCCTGTTGCTGGAAAATGATAAAAAATGTTTTAAAATAACATAGCAAACTCCAAAAAGTGCTGGGTGCTCACATGAGGATGGGCATGGCCACAATGCCTTCGCGGAGGAGCAGCAGAAGCCAGGGCGTGTGAGCAATGTCCCCCGGCCCGGCTGTGCTCTGACGGGGCTGCGGTGGTGATTTGTAAAACCATCACTCCTTGGGGAAATGATGGGATTTACGCCCAGGCGCAGGTCTGGCTGGGAGGGGAGCACAGCAGCCAGGCTGGCGGCGATGCTGCCACCCAAGGAGCACCAGGGGACTGCCCTTCTGCCTCCCCAGGGCCCCTGTGGACAAGGGACCGCTCCGAGCATCCCCAAATCCTCCGTCCCCAGCCCATCTGCCGCGCCAATCCCGCTCCCGCCTGCGACGTCGGGGTGGCTCCCGCTCCTCATTAGAGGTCGCAGCCCCTGAGCAAAGATTAATCTGGCACTTGTGCGAATTTGTCTGCCTGAAAAGAGAGGGACTGGCTCTGACCTTGCAGTCTGGAGACTGGTGGGGAGTTTACTGTCCCCTGAGCTGTCAAGCCAATTCCCCGCAGTACCAAGCTGTTGTTCTTGGCATCTGCTAGGCAGAAAGGCTGTGAAACACCCCAAATATCTGTTTGTTTTAAAAGGTAAATATTAATTTCAGGATGCTGTTTACATAAGCAGGCTCTTGCAGCTTGAACTCCCTGCCTTTTGCTGGTGTCACATGGCATTAGTGTGTATTTAACATTTATTTAACTCTCCTTGGCCCTGCTTGTGCCAGATGGCAGGCAGCCTGCACGGCCAGGCAGGGCTCAGCTCAGGGCTGCTCTGAGCGTGACAAGGGGCTGGGTTGAGGCTGCTAAGTTAAAAGTTTGGGCAGTTTGGTGGCTGCAGGTTCCTGAATGACACCAAAACACACTGTGGGTTTGTGTCCCCAAGGCTGGGTGACGTCCCTGCCTCCGGACACCAAAAGCAAGGAAACCAGGGAATCATCCTCTGGCAAGTCCAAACCAGTGCGAGGGCTGGCCTTTCTCAGCTCTTGCCAGGCGCTGGAGTCTGATCACCTTGACCTGATCCTGCTTGGCACTGAGCTCCCTCACTGCTCCCTTGGGAGCAGATCTGTGGATCCCAGCAGCCATCCGAGTCTGCAGGCACTGGGTGGGACACCCAGAGCTGAAACCCTGAGCTGCACAAGCTGGGGGGTGCCTGGCCAGCCGGTGACATGGACGAGCTGATGACATGGCACAGGAGTTGATGACATGGCACAGGAGCTGCTGGCTGGCTCCCGGGGTCCTGAGCAGCGAGTTTGCTCCTCTCAGTGAGATGCTGAGAGATCTCATGGAGTCATGCACAGCCCTGATGCACAGCTGCAACTGCTGAGTGCTCACACATCCCTTTTCTGCCTCTCCAGTCACTCACTCTCCCAGCACAGGGCATTTTTTGGGTAATGCAGCACTGACAGTGTCACTGCTTTCTCAAACAATGAAGAAATGCAGCCAGATGGCCTCTGGAAAACAAATAAGATATTCAAAACAGTATCAGCCTCTTTATGGCTGCAGCAGGCACCCATCAGCTTGAATATACAAACGAGGAAGATGTGAGATGGTTTCAGGGACAGGATTGCAGCTTCTGAGCTGGGCTGGACACCCTCATGCTCAAACATTGGTGTTTGAAGAAAGGGACCAGCATGACAAATAATGTCCCAAGATTTTATGACAGAATTATTGCCTGTTTGGGCTCGACAGCCGCTGTGTGCTCTGCCTCCCACCTGCTGAACGGGTCTCATCCCACCCATCCCCATCCCTCCAGAAGTTTTTGCTCAATGAGATCCCATCCCCTCTCCCTGGACACACTGCCTCTCCTGGCAATGCTGACCACTCACACTGTGCCAGGAGCAGCACTGACCAGCCACCAGGACTGACCTTGGGAAACTCCAGACCTCCCTTCTGGCACCATCTGCCTCGCTCTCCTTTCACTCAGTTCTCACCCTTGTTAATGATGCCTGCACTGAACTTTCTCTTTTCCTTGTTTGGAAAACCAGCTCCCAGTGAAGGAAGCAGGCTGGGTGCCTGTGAGAGAAATCCTTTATCTCATTTCTCACTCATTTCTATAACAGTAATGACTTTTTTTCAGCATTTTTAGACGTACAAATACCTGTGAGATGAGAGATTTCCAAACAACATTCCCTCTTGCATTTGTGTTTGCTGTTCTTTGATCAAAGCCTTTAATCCTTGCCACCAGATCTGCCTTCAATGTAGAGGAAACGGAAGGACAGAGCTGATGTGGGAACTGGGAGGGGGCAGAAATGGGGGAGAAAGAGGCAAGACAAGGCTGTGGGGAGCAAGGCTGCCCACACATCTTTGCCTGACAGAGCTTGTTCCACCCAGGGCCACAGCCATCAGCTGAGACCTTCCCTCCCTCCAGCTCAGCAGCCTGCAGCCCCCTGTGTCATGTTTGTTTTATTCGGGGGGGACTCCAGGCTATGAGGTCTCATAGAATGAGAGAATCAGAGAAAGTTTGGGTTGGAGGGACCTTGAAGATCATCTCAGGCAGGGACTGCTTCCACTGTCCCAGGCTGCTCCAAGTCCTGTCCAGCCTGGCCTTGGGCACTGCCAGGGATCCAGGGGCAGCCCCAGCTGCTCTGGGCACCCTGTGCCAGGGCCTGAGCACCCTCACAGGGAAGAATCTTTTCCCAATATCCCAATCCAAACCTATTCTCTTTCAGTTTGCAGCCATTCCCCATTGTCCTGTCCCTCCAAGCCCTTGTAAACAGTCTCCATCTTTCTTGCAGGCTCCCTTCAGGTACTGAAAGGACACAATTACTTGCTCTGAAGCCTCTCTTTTCCAGGCTGAACAATCCTAGCTCTCTCAGCCTTTCCTCACAGCAGAGCTGCTCCATCCCTCTGATCACCTTGGTCTGGACCTGATCACTCCTCTGGACTCGCTCCAACAGCTCCGTGTCCATCCTGTCCATCCTGTTCCCTTTGGTAGAGCTTCTGCAAGAGCTGAAGGATGGGGACCAAACCCAGAATGGTGCTTCACATCACTGCTCAGGTAGGGGTAAGGATGTGGCAGGACAGCAGACAGAACTGAAAAAAACCCATCCTCAAAGCACAGCTCACTCAGCATGGCATGAGCTGAGCTGTGGGATGGCAGCAAATAACCAGAGCAGAGGCCAAGCACCTGCTCATACAGCAAGCACCATTCCCTGTGCACCTGCTAGAGAATTCACCACGGAAAAAGTGTCTGTGACCCGACTGCCTGAGATCCAATTCAGCATTCTAAAGAGGGGAGGAGCACCTCTTGACTTTTGGAGGGCATGCATGAATATTTTGGAGGTTTACTGGCCATAGATACATACCCTGTATAATGGCTGTGTATTTATAGTCCTGAAAATGCTGTTTGCAAAACCGTGGCTGCTCACTGGGATGTGATAGGTGAATATAAATACTGAGAAATATATATCTATTATATATCTACCTCTCCAGCATGTGTGTCCCCACACACTGCACTGGGCTAAATCTTTCTCCTGTCCCAAATACACGATGTGTTCAAAAGATAAAAAGAAAAGGGTTCCAAATGAAGTCCACATGCCTGTAGAGTCTCTTCTCTCATCCACCAGCCTATTTCAAGGACATACAGCAGCATCAGCTGAGTGAACAGGTGTTGCTCGGTTGGACGCAGCACAGAAATCCAGACTCATAAAGCCTGGGTGGGTTTTTTTTCTCTTGGAGGAAATAAACCCTGCTCTGTCTAGCAATGTACCAGCAGAGGAAAAATTGCATCTGACACCTTCATTTGATGGCTGTTGTTCCACAGAGCACGAGACAAGCTCAGCTCTCCGTACGGCTTGAAATCTGGGGAGGTGGAGGGGGGGAAGGAGGGCTCCCTGCAGGGCAGGCTGTGGCAGAGGGTAGCTCCACAGGATGTGCTCCCCTTGCTCACAGAACATCAGGGTCTGGAGCTCATCCTCCCTACAAGACCATGCCCACATTTCACCCCATGACCTGGCACCACTCATCTCAGATCTGAGAAAGAGCACAGAGATGTCATTCCCTGCTCACGCCATTTCCTCTCCCTAGAAGACACTTGCTGGAGGAGCAGCAGGATGGCCACATTTCAACCATGATCCTGCTTCTGTGGGGAAGTCACATAAACTTATGGAAATGTCCCCAAAACTGCTGTCCTGAGCAGCTACACCTGTAATCAGCATTGAGGCCTGCCAGACCAAGCTTCCTGTGCACCTTTTCCTGGTATTCCAAGGGTATTATTTAGACAACCCTCTCCTCTCTGGAGTTTCCAAAGAAGCTGTTCCATCTTTAGAAACCAAGCAGCAATGCAGACCCTGTCATGGAGCTGCCCTGTGCCCTCCATGGCTTCACCTTGGGCACCATCAAAGCTGTGGAAGAGAAAGGAAGATGAAAATACATTTGCTTCCCCTCCAAAGCTTTCCCCAGCACATCCCAGCACTCTTCTTTGCTCTTCCAGTTCTCATCATCCTCTCCTCAATCTGAGCAGTGACACTTCACGCCAGGGCTCGTCTCCCAAGGTTCTGGTGCTCTGGAGGGATGGGGCATGGAGCAGGGCAGCGACAGCCCCACACTGTCTCCACAGCAGCTCTATCTCCTGTGCCCTCAGCACAAAGAGGGCTCCGGCCTGGGTGAGCCTCAGGGAGATGCCAGGCTGTGACTGGCACATTCAGGTGTCTTGGGAAGCTGCTCCCATCACGGTGGGCTCAGAAGGAGCCCGGGCTGCCACTCTCCAAGGAGCTTCACAGGCTTTAAGGACCAGCTAAATAAAAACAAAGCCCTTATCAGCGCCCCACACAATGGCCCTTTCTGCTTGACCGGTGTCAAGCTGGCTCCAGCGAGGCTGTAGATGACACAGAAATGAGGTGGTGGCAAACACAGGCCAGAGCCAAGCTGCAGCCAGCAGGGCAGGAGATAAGAGCGGCGCGGGGGATGCGGGCTCTGGCAGAGAGGGGCTGGGGAGGAGGCAAAGCCACAAAGTTAAAACCAGGACAATGGGACTGGATGCATGGTCCTGTTGTTCTAGTGCAAATTTGGATCTGCTCCATCCTGGGACATCTGGGCCCGAGAGATGCGTGTTCCTTGCCAGCAAACTCCAACGGAGCCTGCGGCTCGCTGGGCATCAGCAGGGAAACACTGCTGAGCTGGCCAGGGGCTGCTGCCAGCAACCACCAGCCCAGAGCTGGGGCAGGTCAAACCAGTTTGCTGGGAGCTTGGTCCTGCTGCAAACAGAAGCCTGAGCCGTGTGCCCTTTTGTTCTCGTGTGCCCTTTTGTTCCCGAGGAGGGCTCACAGATCTCAATGCCTTGATTATACCGGCAGTGACTGGAGGGCATGCAGTGCCTTAGCGCAGCCAGGTTAGATCTCCTGCCACATCCCAAGAGCTCTCTTTCACTGGAGTGAGCTCTTCCTACGCTGAAGCAGGGCATCCACAGCCACACTGGTACCAGCATGACCTGGTAACTGGTGAGGACATCTCCCTAGGGCAGGAGACTGGGTTCTGGCCCTGCATCCAGGACCTGCTGGGAAGGGAAACCCCAGCTCTAACCCAATTTGCAGGCACACATTTTCCTCCTACAGCTACTCCCAAGTCTTTTGGGGCATTCCTGACCTAGCTGGCATATTTTCAGCCACCCAGAGAACACCTAAAATGGCAAATCCCTCCAGGATGGGAGCAAAGCTGTGCTTGGTTGTCAGATGCCAACTGGACTTCAGCATAAAGAAAAGGTTCTTCCCCAGAGGGTGCTGGCACTGCCCAGGCTCCCCAGGGAATGGGCACGGCCCCGAGGCTGCCAGAGCTCCAGGAGCGTTGGGACAGCGCTGCCAGGGATGCCCAGGGTGGGGCTGCTGGGGGGTCTGGGCAGGGCTGGGGCTGCCCTGGGTGATCCTGGGGGTCCCTCCCAGCTCAGGATATTCCACGATTCTATGAAGCTGCAGCCGTGACAAACCCTGAATAGCAGTCTCTGAGTAGTGAAACTACCATGATCCCAAACTCTGGCATTGCCAGGTTTTGAGGTATTCATGCAGTGAAAGCTTTGGCTTGTAGGAGTGGACACACATCTCACCTTTGCCAAGGATGTCTGACTGCAGCACGACTCCCTGGGACACACTGTGGATGTGGTTTAGAGCTGGGCTTGGAATGTGGGAAGTGTCAGGAGGGAGTAAAACCACTTTGGTAACAACACCTTGTGGCAGCTGCTCTCTCCACAGAGAGCAACAGGCACACGACTTTCCTGGCATTGTCCTGGGGAGGGCTGTGAGAAGATCAGAGAAAAGAATGAGAAACAATTCTTATCTCCACTTGCTGCACCTGGTGTTGTGAACATGTCGAATGTGTTATGGAGATTTGTTTACCAAAGGGTGATTTCTTAACTCGCCACTGGTGATGGTGTTTGGATTTCAAGAACCAATTAGGTCAAAACTGTATTGGACTGTCTGTAAGGAGATGGGTTTCTCAATAAGTATAGTACAATAAAGCAATGGATCAGCCTTCTGCAATCATGGAGTCAATGCTAATTATTACTCAGCCGGGGACGTTGTGCTACGACACACCTGAGGGGCTGGGCTGGGGACAAACCTATCCATCCTCAGGTATTGTAGCACTTTGGGGGGTACAGGTATTGTAAAACCTTTTAGGGGTGTACAGGTATTTTAGCACCCTTGGGGATGTGTTTGCAGGAATTTTAACATCTTTTTAGGATGTACAGGTATTGTAACAGCTTCGGGGATATGTATAAAGGTCTTTCAACATCTTTTGGGGGTGCACAGGAATTTTAACATCTTTTGGGGGTGTACAGGTACTGTAGCACCTTTGGGACGTGTGTACAGGAATTTTAACATCTTTTGGGGGCGTACAGGTACTGCAGCACCTTTGGTGATGTGTGTACAGGAATTTTAACATCTTTTGGGGGTGTACAGGTACTGTAGCACCTTTGGGGACGTGTGCACAGGGATTTTAGCACCTTTGCGGTTGTGTACAGGTATTGTTACACCTCGAGGGGAGCCGGAGAGCTGCGGGGCGGTGGGGCGTGCGGCCGGTGGGCTCTGTGAAGGCAGCCCCCAGCACCCGGCCGTACCTCAGCCCCGCAGAGCCCCCTGCCCCGCACAGCCCCCTGCCCCGCAGAGCCCCCCGCCCCGCACAGCCCCCTGCCCCGCACAGCCCCCGCCCGGCGCACGGCGCTCCCTGCCGGGCTCGGGGCGGGCCGGGGGAAGCCGCGCCCCGCTCTCGTCACGGCGAGGGCCGGGCCGGGCCGGGCAGGAGGCGCCGAGGATCCGGGCCATGGTGGGGATCCCGGGAAGCTGCCAGTGTAAGAGCCGGGAGCGGGGCGCGGGCGGGAGCAGCGCCGGGCCGGGCCGGGGGGAGCGGGCCGCGGGAGGGGGAGCCGCGCTTCGTGCCCCAGCTGTAGTCGCACCTCCGGTTAGTGTGTGTTTGTCACCGTGCGGGTTCATCGCCCCGCAGCGTGGGCCTGGGGACCCCCAGCCGCAAGGCCAGCCCGGCAGAGCCCGGTTTGTGCGGGATTTCCAGGCTGGAGGGGTTTCGGAACAGGGGTGCAGCCCCTCGGCGGGGCCGGGGCCGGCAGTGCCCGACCTGGGGCTGCGGCCAAAGCGGGCTTGTACCCTCCTGGCGCTGCCCGCGCTGCCAGCCCAGCCCCGGAACACCTCCGTGAGGTGTCTGCGACGCTTTACGGAAACAGCCACGGTGGAATACCCACGGCGGAGCTGGGCACGAGTGTTTGCCCTGCTGCGGACTGCACAGCGGGCGCGCAGCGAGCCGGTGTGTGCGAGTCCTGTGCCCGCAAACCCTGCTCGCAGCAGCCCCTCTCGTCCGTGGAGCTGGGACGGTGGGTATCTCCAGCTCCATTTGCGTTAATTTCCCCCAAATCCCGGGTTTGTTGCCAGGAGTGTTGTGGCCTCTGAAAGCCTTGAGGTTGGCAGGAGAGCACGTGGCCTCTCCCCGCGTTCCGGCCTCCTGAGCGGGTCTGTGGCCTGTGCTCGCCTGTCCGCAGTCGGGATGGGAGCTGAGCCGTCCTGCATGGGAGAGAGGGGCCGCATGGAGCCGGGGTGTCTGTGTGTAGCGATGGCCGCCACACATGGGCTGGATCGCGGCCTCGGGGTGACTCTGTGGCTAAGCCATTGCTCGGGAAAGGGAGAAGGGCACTTAAAAGCACATCCCAAAGCTCAGGAAACTCAGGAATCTTCAAATGAAGTGTGATTGCTCATAGGGAAGCAGTGTAAAGATAGATGCTGATGCTAATGTGGAAACCACTCTGGAAGCTGCATTCCCGATATGGGGAAGGAATTGCCGAGTGACAGAAGTTGGTTTTATACGTTGTGGTGCTGCTTAGGGCAGAATGTGTGGAGATGCTGGGGTGAGGCTGTTATCCCTTAGGGCAGCTGGAAATGTGAGTCTGTCGAGGCGTGTGGAGTTTAGCCAGCCGGTGTCCCAGGTGCCTGCAGAGCACCGTGGTGGCAGAGCCGTGTCCACGTCCACGTGGCTTTGGAGAGCCCGGGCACCTGGCTCCTGACCTTCCCCTTGTCAGCTCTGAAGAAGAGGCCCCACAGAAGGAGCTCGGGTGAGATCGTGTGCTTTAACTCCGCTGTCCAAAGCCTGTGCCCGGTCTCCTTTCCCAAAGCTCCCTGTGAAGTCACATCGGGAAACAGGCGCTGCTGAGGGTGATTCATCTCGCCAGTCTTGGACACCTCTCTCTGAAGGAGACAAATTCCTCACTGGAGGTGCCTGGGCTTTTTCATTCACTGCAAGGGGAGTCCAGGAGAGCCTGGCTTAGGCTTTGGCAGTGAGGAGCTGGATGAAACGAATCCCACCCAGTGCGTCTGCTCGTGGTGCAGCTCAGTGGTGTGTGCAGATTGGTCACATCTCCCCCCTGCTTCCCTCAGACTGAGCACAGGGAGGAGAGTCAGACCTTTGAAATCCTGCTAAAAATATTTGAAGTTAAGGGAGACAGGGATCTTGTGCCTCCATCATAGCTTCAGGATGGGTACGTAAAACCGGTTCCTCTCAGCTGTGACGCTTTCTGAAACATGGGACAAGTTGTTTGAATATTTTATTGGATCCTGGCAGGAACGTTATGATGTGTATGTGGCTGTGGAGTTTTGCAATATTAAAGAATGTTTGAAATTATGAAGAAATTCCTTCCTGTGAGGGTGCTCAGGCCCTGGCACAGGGTGCCCAGAGCAGCTGTGGCTGCCCCTGGATCCCTGGCAGTGCCCAAGGCCAGGCTGGACAGGGCTTGGAGCAGCCTGGGACAGTGGAAGCAGTCCCTGCCCATGGCAGGGGTGGAACAAGGTGGTCTTTCGAGTTCTTTGCAGCCCAAACCAGTCTGTTATTCTGTGATTAGGGCTTTTCATCTGGGTCCTGCTGGCAGAACTGAGCAAACAATCACTGACCCTATGGCAGCAGGGACAGCAGGGCCCCTGGCAGGAGAGGATGAGGGCACCTGGAATGCTTGGAGTGGCTCAGTGGGAGATAAAGAGTAGTTTTTTATTCAGTTCGGTGTGTCTGTGGCCCGGCATCCATTGGGGAATGCTAAGGATGAGCCTGGTGAGCCATGCAGATGCTTTATAAAGATAAGCACATAGATATGTGCTGTAGTTATCAGGACCTTTGTGGACAGATCAGGTGAGGATGCCCTGTTAGTGGCAGCTATTGAACAGTGCAAACACTTGCTTGGGCCCAGTGTCAGCCCAAGAAAACTGCTGGGGTTTATCAAAAAAGTGAATAATCAGCTGTGGACTCATAATTTTTATAAATCAAATTATCTGCATAGCCCAACGATTTCTGATTTTTACAGATCCTGGCAATGTCAGGAGGTTGCTTGATTTCTTCGTGTGTGTGTTACAGGGAAGTGGATCGGTGCTCAGTGTGACACTAACAGTGGGGAAGGAAAGAAGAAATGTGGGACTGCTTTGAAACTTTGGGATGTTCCCTGTTCATTTAAGGCACATACTGGCTCTCAAGAATATGCTCTTCTTACGTGGGTATTTCCAATGGCCAGAAATTGAAATGGATCATTCAGGGACTTAGTCTTGATTTTCATATGCTGTAAAATGAAAGGCTTTAGGTGTTCCTCTTCCTTTGTGCCAGTGTTCAGGAGAGTGAAATAAATTTGAGTTTTAAAGCAGTCAGAAAAAAGAAAAATAGTTTTTTGATTTGCTGGCACTCTGAGGATTAAAAAGAGCTTGTACTTGGGGAAGAGCTTGTGGAGTTGACTCTGTTGGAAGCAGGACTGGAGTGGAATAGTGAGCAGAGTGCTTTCCGTCATCCTGAGCTGCCAAGGAGTCACAGGCACCTCGAGAGGCTGCCCTGAGCCACTGGAGAAGGGGGGAACTGCTCAGGTTTCCCTCTTGCTGGCAAGAATCAGAGGTGAACTCTTCCCCTTCAGAAGAAGGAGGCGGCTGTAAGACCCAGAAAGGTGAGAAGTGAATCCACCTCTCCCACTCTGATGTAAAAAGTCCCAGGGGAAGAGTTTCCACCTAGGCTGTCGATTTACCTGGAACTCCTGCAGAAAACCACCTTCCTGAGGGCATTTGTCCAGCCAGTGTCTGGGGCTTAAAACTTCTCCTGTGTCCCATCTCTTTGTGCCACATCCTGAGTGTGTGCACACCCTTGTTTGATTCAGCTACAGACCTATCCTGGCCATCATTTTGGCTGTATTTGTGCACTCTGGGTTAATCAACCCTGACTTTGGAAGTAAATTAAAATGTCCTTTACTCAATTTCATGAGAGAGCAGTACTAACTTCTACAGGTAGCAACTTTTCTGGCACTCAGACTTCGAGGTCAAATTCTGCACATTTTCTTCAATGACGTGCTTTGCACACTTGGGATAATTTGAAGGATCAGAGTGTTCAGGCAGGGATTTTCTCCAGTGTAGGTTTATGCTGGTATTTAAGGTAGTCATTGCTCATAGCCCTCTGCCTTGGGTCGCAAGGGTGTTTTCAAAAGATTCATGGCATGCTCTTGCCTTGGCTTTGGGGCCATAGGTGACACTTCAAAGCTTACTAAAAATATTTGAAAAGTATTGCAGAATTCTCTCATTACAGGTACAGTTTTGAATGGAAAATGCAGGATTAGCCTTTTTTTGCCTGTGGATATAAAATAATCAGACAAATACTTTGTGAATGCTTGCAGACTTATTGCTGTAAGATTGGACTTGATAGACACACCAGTTTGTTTGCGTCAATACCAGCTTCTCCCTGCTTATCTGTACTTTTTAATCCTCATGATCTCTTGGGAGTTGGCTTTCACTTCCTAGCAGTGCACCTGGTTGCTGCAGCTGGAAGTTTCTCCGAGTCTGTCACCGGACACGCTCCCACCTGGCCTTTGTGTGTGCTTGATCCCGCCTTTTCTGCCAGGAGGCAGCAGGAGGAGGAGAAAGAGGGATAAAGCCCTAAAGGAGATAAAGCAGGGAGGCTGTACGTGTTTGGGGGGTGTGGGAGTGGGCTGGGGAGGGGTGGCTGGGTCGAGTTCCTGGCACTGGTGGGACGGGGCTGGTGGCACACAGCAGGCTGGCAGCGCTGAGGAGCCGGTCCAGGGACCCTTCCTGACCCCCACCTAGTCAGCAAAGACTCTTCAGTCGCCTCAACAGCAGTGGTGAGCACACAAATGGGCCTGACAGCTCATCGCATCCCGGCTATCTTTTGTTTGTTGGCAAAAAACAAATATTTGCTTTCTACTTTAAAGCTGTGCATGCGGAGCCTCTCCGGATCTGGCTGCAGGTGTTGGATCAGAGGTGGAGCAGTGGCTGTAGTGTGGGGTACAGCTGTAGGGTCACACATGGTCCTGGGCAGGCAGAACTCCTGGTTGTCTCCTTGGAGCACAGGCAGCTTCCTTTTCTGAGGTGGGCATCGTGGGCTGCAGTACTTCGTGGCTGTGTTCCCCAGAGCGAGCACTTGGCTCTTGGCTAAGCAGAAACTTAATCTAACACTTTTTCAGAGTATGGGGACAGCTCAGCCTGCGGCATTTCCAGGTGCAGATGAGATTAATTTGCTTATCTTAGTTGAGGGCAGGTAGTTGTGCAGGGGAGGTACCAGAGCCAGGATGTTAAAACACAAAGAAGTCAAATGTTCCTCTGTTCCTCCCCCGTTGTTCGAGCTCGTTTGCATGAAAACACCCGTCTGGCAGATCTGCTGCAGGAGCCTTCCCTCCATGTCCTCCTCCTCCTCCTTCAGGATTAGCTTTCTTGGGGGCCAAGAAGCCACCGATGAATTGTGACTGGAAAGTGCTGAACTTTGAGGGGAGATGAAAAAAATCCCTCGAAACGTTTGCAGCCCTGGCAGCGGGTCCGCGGGTCACTGATGGGGTTTATCTCCTGACATCATGAGGATCTCTGACATTTCTAGCTTAGAAACAATAACTCGCCTTATCCGTCGTCATGTTTTTCTAATTAAAGACAAAGCTTGGTAAATATTTTTTAAATGATTGAATTTCCCAAGTATGGAAAACACATGTCGGGAGTCAGGCTGGCTGCGTCCGACGCGCCTTTTCCCACCGCGTCCCTCGGAGCACGCAAGTGCAAATACAGATTTAGAGCCGTGGGTGACAGGTTTATCTGGGATGATTGGCAAGGATTTATAAACCAGGAGGGGATTTACTTTGCTCTCCCTCCCTCCTCTTCCCCCTTCTTCCCCCGCCTCGCCGACCCCCGTCTCAGAAATAGGAAATTGGGATCACATTAAACCCTAATTGGTTTGGCTCCAGCGCTGGTTCGGTGGCTGCCAAATAGTTAATTTATTGCGTGAGAGTTTGGCCATGTGTTGAGAGGCAAATTTGCTTGAAGCAAGGCATCTCTGTACACTATACATCCATTCCTGTGCCAGGTCCTGTTTACAGCATCTCCAGAGTGGGGTGCAGGGGTTGCTTTCTGTGCCCATCCCGGCAGGACAGCGCAGGGGGACCCCGCCTCCCTCGCTGCCCTGCCAAAACGCTTTCAGGAATTGTTGCCTAAAAGAGCTTAAAGTGGTTTTAGCCGGACTTGGCGCTCGATGTTTGGAAACTGCCAGCTAGATAAGACGTGGGAGGCTCTCAGGAGAATAAATGCATCTGTTTGGGAGATAGCAGCAGGCCTGGGCTGTCACCGCGGAGCGGGGCCAGGTGGGGAGTCCCCGGGGGTGGCAAGATGGCTTTTCCTGCAGTATGTCAGCAGGGCAAGTGGGAAGTTGGCATATCTGGCTGCCCCACTGAAGTCCTCCTCATTCCTGCCCTTCTCCGTGGTGGCCGCCGGACATCCCGGATTTGTTGTCACTTGCTCGTGGACCCATGGCATCGAGTGGCGTTTGGCTCCCGTGAAGTTTTCTGGAAGATGGGCTCCAGCAGCAGAGTTTGCAGAGGTGTGCTGGACAAGCAGCCCTTGCCGAGGCCATCACTGCCTTCCTGGCACTTGACAGGGAATTATTTGGATTTGAGAGGATACTGCAGCCAGAGTTAGAGACTCACTGCTAGCACGTCTGTGGTGTGGAGTATGATTGGAAAGAGGCTGTGTAAGGAATAAATCCATGGCTGTGGCATTTTATTTCGTTCCTCGCTGAGTTAAATAACAAACTTTGTGTAAGTGAGCTGCTTCCAGCTCCGAGGCAACAGCATTATCACTGCCGTGCTCAGCAGAGCCCTTTCTGTGTCAGCTGCTATTTCCATTGTGAACTTGATACCTGAAGGCTCAATATTGTGACCCTTTAATTTTCAGCTGCTGAAACGTCCCCTGCGAGCTGGCTAAAGGGGAAGAGCTCGGAGGGGAACTTGCAATGGTTATGCAGTAGGAGCAGTGTGTTTTCTTTGGGTATTTCTTAAGTGCTCAGTGTTTAGGAGAAATTGATAGGTAGCAGCAAAGCACATTTAGCAATACTTTTCTTTCTGTAGCTCTCGCTTCCTGGGATGTAATAAAATCCATTAAGTTCTATTTATGTTCAAAGGCCCAGTATAGTAATAGTTTTATTTGGATAATTATGGCTGTTCCACCAATAATGAAAATACTGCACACTTCCAAGTACTGCAGTGTTTAGAGGGGTGCAGAGTTGGCACAGCCAAATGTTTGCAAGTTCTGCTGAGGAGTCAGAGAGATAGCAGTTCAAAAAAACTTGGATCTGGCTAAGTGCCTGTAGGAAGGCGTGTCCTGTCCACAGGTGCCACATTAAGCCCTGCTGCCCTGGGTTTTCCAGCCATCCATGGAGGTGCAGCAGGGTTGGGCAGAGCAGAAGGGGACAAATTGGACAGGTATTAGAAGCAAGTGTGGTTTGTTTTGGAGAGAACCTTTTCATCCCCAGGTCTGGAGGCAGGTTCAACACTCAGCTGGGAGCAGCCACTCCCCACTTGTGCATCTCCTGCCTCGTTTGAAATGCAGCCACTTCTGGGATGAGCTGCTGTAATTACTTTAAAGCACATCATACTTCCACCGCTTTTGGCAGGAAGGAAGGAGGAATACTGTACTCCATCGCCAGACAAAATAGAAATCAACAATTGGGATTTTTCTCAAAGAGCAGATCTATCTTCTCTGCCATTAAATCCGAGTTGGATGGGAGCCTTGTACCCATTTTGCTTTCCCGGTGCGAGCGTGTCGTTCTGCAGCTCACAGCCCGCGTTCATGGGAAGATTTAAAGCAGCAAATTCTAGCCAGGAATTCTTTCTAGCACTTTGCTTTCCTTCTGCTGTTTGCCTCCCTCTTCACACTACAGATGCTGATGGATCACCTTCCGTGGTGAGTAACGGGACACGCTGTGCTTCAGTGGTGCTGGGAAGGCAAGCGTGTGTCCTCAGGAAGGTTCTTGCAGAGAGGCACTGCCACTCCTGGAGCAGCACGGGTCAGGAGCTGTGTCACACAGGCAGTGCCTTGTTCTCGTGGCCCCCCTGTCAGCAACTGCAAATCAGCTCACCCTGGAATTGTGGGTGCATCACCTGTATCCATTTACTGGTGTTTATTCACCCCTCTGCTGCAGAACACCTGACTTCAGATTACTGCCCTTGGCCCTCCTGAGTTTCCACATTCCAGAATACACCGGTGGTGTCCTTTTATCCCCCCAGGGGATGATTTTTTCCATGAGAGCTTGGTTTTCTCTCTTTATCTAGGCATGCTGAGCACCTAGAAGTTAATTTGATGGAATCTTCTGAGGGAGAGTCTTGGTTTTGCACTGCAGTACTCCATAAACATTCCCAGGTGCTTGTCTGACTGTTTTCTTCTTTAATATATTTGTCTTGTTGAAAAACCCTTTTTTTTCCTATGTGGCATTGATTTTAGCAAGAGGGAGAATAAAACCTTTTTGTGCATGTGAATGGGTAAATAACTATTAGAGCACACAAACTGTTGAGCAAGTGATTTTTTAGATATGTCTTGAATTGTCCTGTACCAGTTTTAAGTTTTCAATCACTGCAGTTGCTGTGTTCATCAGATTTTATTTCCCATTTAATAATTACAGCAGTTTCCCTCGAGCCCTGTACCTCTAATTAAGAGAGCTGAGTTTGAGATAAAACAAATGGAATTAAATTTGTTATGTTTTTATGGTAAAATATGCTCAGAAAAAAACACTTGTAGGCTCAGTCACTGCTCCTGAACATTGTTTACCACATCTTGGTCCTCCATCAGTGCTGAGGACTTTCCTGGTGGCACAAGGACAGTAGAGCACCAAAGACCAGGATCTGATCCATGCAGGAATTCTTGCCTTCGGTCTCACAGGTACCAAACAGGATCGTTTGGATGGCACAGAATCTCCCTTTTTCCCTTGAGCATGTGTGAGGATTGCCTCAGGTTCCACCAGCACTGCATTTTTAGTGTCCTGCTGCTGCTCCTGCTGGTCTGAGGTGGCCCAGGGGGCTCTGGACAACCTGGAAGCACCACTCAGAGCTGGTCCAGCTTCAGGTGGGCTCTGGGCAGGTGTGATCCCATCCCCATCCAGGCTCTGAGAGCCTCTTTTTGTGAAGGACAAGGCAGTGGACAGCTCTCCCTGAGCACATGCAGCACACCAGGAATTTAGATCTGTCCAAAAGGCTGTGCTGCTCTGAGCAGTAGCTCCGTGGATGGAGATGCACCTCTTCACACCTGTTTTATAACACAGGACAGAATATTCAGGGCATCTAAATAGTTTATGGCCTGACAAACAAATTCTGGCAGTGGGAGCATGAGTTTCCATCTCATTAAATTGTTGGCAAAGCCCTGGTAATTCCAGTCACTGATACAGCACAGGAATTATCCCTCAACACAACTGGTCATGTCAGGTCAGAGCATCACTGCTTTTTCTCAGCAGTTGTGTGTTTGTACTTGAGGGGAAAAGAAAGTGTTGAAATGTCAATTCGTTGGGCTCTCCTCTGGAGATGGAGCAAGGTCTTGTGAGGTCAGAAAAAAGTGTTTGTGGATTTCTACACCTTAGTTGTAATGAGGAATTGTTCTAAATTTTTTTTTCTTTTTTTTTTTTGTCATACAAAACCTGCCACAGATTCCCAGTTTGGCAGAGGCTCTGAGGTTTATCTTGAGCTCAGCAGCTGCGCTCCAGCCCAAGACACAGTTCCTGCCATCTCCTAGCTCTTGGTTGGGCTGTAGGGAATTACTGGAGCTTCGGAGCCCCTGACTTGGGGCAGGTCAGCTGTGTCATGGCCATTCCCATCTGGGGAAGTGTGCTGTGAGCTGGAGAAAAGGAGGGGGAGATGACAGTGTCCTCTGGCTCCTGTGGCAGGCAGAGGATGAGGTATTTTGTTGATGGAGTGGCACACATGTCCAGAGGCATGGGAAATTTGCCTCCAGCACTGTTACAGATTTTATGGTGTCTTGCAAGCAAGAGGGAGCAGTTTGCTCTCCCTGCCACGTGTTACCTTCCACAGCTTTGAGACAGCCACATGCAAAATTCATTTTAGAGGTCAGTCATCCAGTCCCAGAGACTAAGGAATGTTGTAGTAGGGCTTTTATAAGATTTATATGCTTTATCAAAGGCCCTATAGTTTTCTCATTAAAGCAGGATTATCCTGCTGGGATTAGCTGTTCTGCATGGGTGAGGAAGACAGGCACTCTGCATTTTCATAGTGAGATGCACTGAGAAACAGGAGAGCGGGGGGCCCAGGAGACACAGGGATGCAGGTGTTTGGAAACGGGGCCCGAGAGGAGCTTTTACAAATGTCGGCTTGATTTGACTTGACTCCTGAACACGGGGGAGAGTGGCAGCAGGCTGCACCTCCAGCACTCCTTAGCATCCAAATATCCCAGTCCTGAGACTCCTCCTGGCATTTAACAGCCTCCTCAGTGAGAACCTCAGGGAGTGAATTTGCAGCTTTTCCATATGCCGAAACAAACAGGCAGGGAAAGCTTTTAATTTGCACAAGGCTCTTCTACAGTCGATACAAGTTGACCCTGCAGGCTTTCTGGAACTGATTCCTGGCAGTTTGGCCTTGCAAGATTTAATTTAACCCTTAAATTATCTCCTTTTCCCCCAGCATTTTATTACCTAGACTCCCAGAATGGTTGGGTTGGAAGGGACCTTAAAGACCACCCTGTTCAAACCCCTGCTGTGGGCAGGGACACCTCTATGCCACGTTGCTGAGAGCCCATCCCAACCTGGCCTTGAGCACTTCTCATAGATTTTTTTTTCCTGTGTGACTACAATACTGAATTCAGCTCAGGTCACTTGAAAATCACTGCTAAGTAAAAAACAGCTTCTTTTGCTGGTTCTTTAGTGACCATAAAAGTCTGGATCTTTTTGGGAAGTGGGTTTGGGTTTTTTTTTAAATGCACTGTCTGCCTCTCCAATTTGTAGGCTTATAGTTATATACCCTTGTGTTCTTAGTAGAAATATTATTGATATTTATGGTTTTAATAGAAATATTATTAATATTGCCATCACTGAGCAAGAACTTGGAGGAAAGTAGTGCAAAGAAATGCTGAAGCAGCACTGCTAACCAGGTAGTTGTATGACGCTGCTGCTTAGTTGTAAGGAATCTCCAAGGAGAATGAAGTGTTGGACTAAAAGCCTGCTCAGACTGCAGAATTGACTTGAAGAGGGATGTTACTTGATGTCACTGCTGTAAACATCCCTTAAAGACCCGTCCTAGTACTTCTCTTGCTCTGCTCATCATGACATTCCTTACAGGATGAGTATTTGTCAGATGTTTTTCTAGAGAAGTGAATTTCCAAGTATTCACCTGGTCAGACATCAGCAGTGAACAAGAGTCTTCCTTCCTCTGTCCCAGGGGAGCCTCCTGCCAGCTGGAGCCCCTCAGGGGCCTGGACACATCTGCAGCTCCTGTGCTGGTTGGGTTGGTATGTGAGAAATGCAGCCGTTGTAGAGGTACAGTCAGTGGAGCATCCAGGGGTGGTCTGCTCTGAGTAGGACCTGTGCTGGATTTAGCCCTCCTTTCCACATCTTCAGGAGGTTTTTAGTGGCTGGTCAGTGCAAAGCTGCCCAGCTGAGCTTTTCAGGCTCCCTGGGCTCAAAGGGAGCAGGTTATTAACCACAAACACAGCACTTAAAACGCTGATATGGCCTTAAATAGGGCAGGAGCTGCTGTAGCTGTGATCTCCCCCTGCAAGCAGGGCAGGGCTGTGGCTCACCAGGTGTTTGCCTTCAGCTGCAGCTGCTCCATCTGCAGACCCAGGTGGAGACGTTTGGGGCTTGGGGAAAACACAGCTGGGAGAAGTTAAGAGCAGCCCTGGGAGGGGCTGGCTCACCTGGGCAGAGCACACCCCAGAGCAGGCTCAGGGCAATAAACTCAGCTTCACCTTGGCCACAGCCCTGGGTAGCATTAATGAAATGAGGAGAAAGTAAATGTGTTTGAGCTGCTTTAGTTTTGTTGGGGTTCCCCCCCCCAGTAGTGTCAGCTAAATCAAATGAACTCTTTCCAGAATGCTGCAGTTTAACTGTGTCTGCCATCAACTCCAACCCCACTTTAGAGGAGCTTTGCTGATTAATCTCTTTTTTTAAATCTCCTGCTCCAGGTTTTTATTGGGGTTTTTTAAGTTGTCTCTTTCTTATTCTTCTCCCTAAGTTTTGTTTTTTAATGTAACTCATAGTGTAGAAAATGAAGGTTTTGATGACATTTGAATTTAGTAATTTTAAAAATTACTTGGATTGAAGGTAATAATTTTCTTGTTTTTTTTTTTCTCTGTGCATGGAAATTAACTTCACCATACAGATGTTTAGGTTCTTGTGGCTCTTGAAGTTGTCTGAACAAGTATGTCCAGGGTGTGGGGTAGAAGACAGCTGCCTGCTTTCATGAGATGCTTTCAGCAAGTGTTCCTTTCAGCCTGTTGCAACATCTTCCCTTTGAGTTTCCATCCTCCTGCACAGGGATGGTGACACCTGGATGTGAAATGCTTGGATCCAGGGCAAGCAGCTCCTCAGTAGTGGTTTCCTGATAAGGACTCAGGGTGGAAAAATAAGTTTTGGGACCTTTGCATAATACTTTCCTCCCCATCTCTCTGATTCTACTGGGAACTTTGTTCTTAGTGCTGCTGGTTGGTGTGGAAAGAGCTCAAATACCCAGGGAATGAGTGGAGATGTGCAGCTCTGCGTGAGGGGGGTCACCCTAAATCTATGCTGGGGACACCTGTGGTGGTGTTGGAAGGACCTGATGCCTGCAGCGGTTCTGAGTTTCCTCTTCAGCTCAGTTCTTCCAAGCTTCTGCATGTTAAATTCTGAGGTTGGTAAGGCTGCGTGGGTTGGGTGCTTTGTCACCTTGGTTTTCTCCAGCCCTTTCTCTAGGGAGAAGCAGAGTGTGGCCTTTTGAGACTTGGTTTTCTGTACCTGTTGTGTGTTGTTGAATGAGTTTGTGTCAGAGGGATCTTGTGACTGGATCATCCTTCTGTTGGAAAGTGTCCATCTGTCGAGACAGAAACTTTCCTTGGGAGCAGTGTGTTCTCTCTCAGGAGATCAGATACCACCCTAAACACTCCATATCTGTCATTGCTAAACTCTACAGCGTGGCCTAAATAAATATTTGGGTCTTTGGCATCCTGGTAGAGCTCTGGCTGCTTGACCTTTGGCTGTCCTCATGTTCTCTCGTTTTGTGTAATTTTGGAACAAATATTGGGTGCTTTTTTTGTTTGGTTTCAGTTTTGGGTTTTGGTGGGATTTTTGTTTGTTTGTTTGTTTGATTGGGTTTTTTTGTTGTTGTTTTTTTTTTTTTAATAACCATATGAAAGGGGAAGATTTTAAATCCAGGTTTCACAAGATAAGGCTGTTCAGGCCCAGGGCTCCAGTTTATGAAGGCAATAAACAATGTCCTCAGCTCCATCTGGGTTGAGCTTGGGGGTGGATGGATCCTGGCAGGTCCTGGTGGATCCAGCAGCACCAGCAGACACCCTGTGGTCCCATTAATGCCTTTACTGGGAGAGGAGGGCCCACCCCAGTGTGACCAGCTGAGCTTGGCTGTGACTCCTGGAGGAACAGTGTAATGGGAATGACAGAAGAGTTGGGCCAGAAGAGAAAAATTCATGTTAGCCTGAATATAGCTTTTCATCCTCTTAAAATTCTTCTGCTTCTTTGAAGTGTGAATCCCAGATGCTACAAAAGTATTTTTCCAGACACGGCTGTGCTGTCTTGCTGTGCATTTTCCACCAAATTGCTGAATTACTGTTCTCCTTCTGGTCTTCAATCTTTTTTTTTTTTTTTTCATAGCTTTATCTATTTGTCTGTATGTTTTACATGGCCAAAACTCATTTCTGACTCCCATACCCATCTGAGCACTCCCCCACGAGGCAGCATTCCCACCGGGCTGTGGTGGAGGACAGGAATGCTGCCTTTTTTTCCAGGAAACTTGTAAACACGAACTTCCTGTTGACACGAGCTGTAAATCTGCAAATAGGCTCTGCTTCCGGCAGGAGGGGAAGGTAATAAAATTTCAGGTCCTTGTTCACTGTGCCTGGTCCTCCTTGAGCTGCGTCCAAGCACTGCAGAGGCAGTGGAAGCACAGAGAACCTGCTGATTGCTCTGTACCTCTGGAAATGAGTCTTGCCTTTGATTTTTTTCTCCTTCAGGCACCCAAACAGATGCAATGCTAATAGAAGCCAGTTGGAGAATGTCAAAACTCTGATGACTCCAAAATGAGGCTTCATTTGCTTGTTTTCCCTTTTCCTTTCGCACTGCCTCTCCCACCACTGAGCTGATCTTCAGTTTTGGGGAGTTAACTCTGTCCTATATCCACACCAAGTATTTTGGATAATGAGCTGGCCAAAATCTGGCAGCCATTGGCAGAGCACACTGTTAAATTCCCAGTGGCTCACATTTTTGGAGGCTGATGCATGCTTTAATTCTGGGAGGGTAACAGGGTCGGGTATCAGACACCTGGGCAGGTGGTGGAGCTTGCTCAGCAGATTCCAGTGGTTGGGAGGACTGTGATGATTTTCAGGATCAGCTGTTGGGGCTGCTGGGAAGGGGATGGAGGCAGACGAGGAGCCTGGAGGTGGTGGAAGCAGAGAGTGGAGAAGGGAATCAAAAATATGGCAAAAAAGAGATTAAAAGCATGGGAGTGGAAACAAAAAGGATACACAAAGGAAGTAGCGGTTGCAGGACATGGCAACAAGGAGCACCGGGCAGGATGAAAGGAGAGCCTGGATGGAGGCTGGACTCTCTTAGCGAGCCTCCCATGAATGAAGCTCCTGTCCCGTGGCCGCTGTCCAGCCCTGTCCCCTGACCTCCCCGCTCGCCCGGGCTGGCCCTGCCTTGGCTGCGTGCCCTGCCGAGCTCCGGCCGGGATGGGAGGCACATGGCAACGCTGAAAGGGGAGCCTCTCGCCGTCCCTGAGCCTGGGTGGGCGTGCTGGGCCTTTCGTAAACTAATAGCTCCCAGCAGTGCTCCTAAATCAGACTTTGTGGAGCCGGGAGCGCGGCGCTGGAATGCCGGGCCAGGCGCAGAGGGCTGCGCTGGGCTCTTTCTTCTCTTTGCTCTTCCCAAAGCCAGCGTTCGTTAGGGCTAAAGGGTCAGCGGGAGGCAGGAGAAGGGAGCTGGCAAAGAAAAATGGGTGAAAAGTAAATGGAGGAGAAACTAGCAAAAACCACGTTCGAAATGTGGTTTTTGTGATTGGTTGAGGCTGGAAGGAGGGGAACCCTGCTAAACTGGGGTGCTACTGGGAAGCCTTGCTTGAAATGCACAGCTGGTGGTTTTGCTGGGTGTAATGAACAAAACAACCTGGGATTTATTTTTTTTAAGGGAGATGGGAATCGGGATATTTTTAATCAAGGTTACCAGGTTAGTGACAAGTAGTTAATGAGAAAAGAGCCCTCTTTGGGAGGCTGTGTGGCAGGAGCAGAGTCCCAGGGCCTGGAGCAGAGGGAAGCTCAGGGTGAAGTTGGGAAATAAAAGAGCCTGAGATAATGAAGGAAAAGCTCCTTCTGTTGAAAGAGCCCAAGGTAGAGAAGGAAAAGCCATTCTTAGGGAAAGAGCCAGAGCTTGTGGCAGGGAAGGCAGCAGTGGAGGGAGGTGCTGGAGGCAAACTGGGATGTAGTGAGCCTGCTGTAGGGAAGGGGCTTGGAATCCATCACCTGCATTTTACTGATCACAGTGGCCCCTGGGATGAGGCAAAAACCCCAAATTCTGCTGCTTTGTTGGGCTGTAACCTGTGCTTTCTTCAATGTAAATGGTCTTCCACATCTGCTGGTGGGAGCACTGGGAGCCTGGAGTAGCGTGCCTGATCCAGGACACAGCTCTCAAAGCCACCCCCTCACCCGAAAAAGGGAGGATTTTGGCTTCCAAAGCTTGTCTGCACCCAAAACAGGTGCTAAAGGGGATGGTCCTGCAAGGAGCGGGGCAGAACTGTCAGATGTAGACAGGAAATTGGGTTTTCTAAAGTAGGGGAGAGTGGCTGAGAGCTGCAGCAGAGCTCCATCCACACAGCCTCCAGTGCCAGGAGTGCTCCTGGTCTGGATGTTGGGCAACTAAAGTTGAGAATCACTGAAAAGACAATTGGAGGGGAGTGGATGTATGTATTTGAACAAATCTCTGTAATCAGATGGCACTGCTATTGATCTGGAAAATACTGTCAAGCTGCAGGGCTGTTGGACTAGAATTAATCCTCTGCAGGCTGGATTTTACTCTCTCTCCAAATAGGATTACTCATTTTTTCCATATTTCTGTGTTTGGTTTAAATACCCGTGACAGCTACAGAAGCTTGGATTTCTAATCAGAGCAAGGGTGTTAGATTTGGGAATTGGTTTGTTGTTTTGGAGGGGATATTTTTGCATAGGACATCAATTCCTTCATGTTTTTTCTTTACATATGTGGCCACAGGAATAAAGCATCATGTGCTTAGGTGATGTATGTCCCCTCCCTTAATGGGTGGCCAGGAGTAGTTTCAATAACTTCCTCAGGTTGTGTTCAATTCCTTGTTGCAACTTTGCTCCCCCTGATTGTTTGGGGGATTTTTTTGGCAATGTCTGATTGTGGATGTTCTGGGTGGAAAATTCTTCCAGCTCAGTTAAGGCAAACTTTTAATGTGGTTTCTCCCCTTTCTGGGCAGGATTAAAATGGTACAAAATCCAAAGAGTGCTCATCTTCACTCCTGAAGGATGCAATGTGATTGGATTTGGATTTTGTTGAGGGCTGGAGCTCTTCTGCTCCGGGGAAAGGCTGGGGATGTCCAGCCTGGAGAAGAGAACGTTCCAGGGAGATCTTAGAGCCTTTTCCAGTGGCTAACAGGGCTCCAAGAGAGCTGGAGAGGGACTTGGGACAAGGATCTGGAAGATCTGGGTGTGCCTTAGCAGAGTTAGACAGGATTTTAGGATGGAATTGTTCCCTGTGAGGGTGGGCAGGCCCTGGCACAGGGTGCCCAGAGCAGCTGTGGCTGCCCCTGGATCCCTGGCAGTGCCCAAGGCCAGGCTGGACGGGGCTTGGAGCAGCCTGGGACAGTGGAAGGTGTCCCTGGCAGGGAGTGGAATGAGATGAGCTTTAAGATCCCTTCCAACCCAAACCTTTTTCCATGATTCTGTGACAAATTAAGCTTGTTAACATAATCTGCCATGTGCTAATTCAAATAATGGATGTATCGAAAAGAGGATGTTTGTTAAATGTGATAAATTTGCCAGGAATGGAGAGGTTTAATCTCTGTTTTGGAGGCTGAGTTTGAACTCAAGTCACTGAGTGTCCCTTGCAACCCCACCAGCATTGCTTCAAAGGGAGCAGTCCCTTCTTGGCTCCACTGTCTTGTAAGGCATAAAGAAGGCAATAAAATGTTTGACTTTCCTGCCAGACCTGAGCCTGGAGGAGGATCCCAATTGGTTTCCATCAGATTCCAGTTAGCATGAATTTACGGTTTCTACTTAGCCTGATAAATGGCTTTGGCTGCCTTAGTGCATTTGGATTTATTTTTCTGTGTGGTGGAAAGTGGTCAGCTTAAAAAGGCAAAGGCTTTCCAGGGTTGCCTTGAATTCAAGTGAAGCTTCTTTCTGAGGTAAGAACACAGCAGGCAAAAAATAAATCTGAGGCACATCATGAACTATCTGTGGAATAGCAGAGAAATCAGAAGCAGTTCGGGTCTCTTGTGCTCGCTGTGGCAATGGGCTGTGATAGGCATAAAAATTCCACTGCAAACTGGAAAAATTCTTCAGATTTCCTTGCTTTCCTCAGAAACCACACTGAGCAGCAGGTATCAATAGCTCCCAGTGTTCAAACTTTGCTTGCATCGTTCTTTCCATGGAACATTCCCAGGAGAAGAAAGCAGAAGCAGATTAGCATGATGAGCTGGGGAAAGAAGTTCTCCCCATGCTGCCTGCACTTCTGCTTCCTTCCGCTGTGCTGGTGATGTCTGGGCTACAAATTCTGCTTTAGTGCATATTTAGGAGCAAACAAGCCTCTTGGGAACAGTGAGAGGGGTCAGTAGATGACGTGTGGATGCACTCCCTGTCCCAGGTTGGATAGGGGTTGGAGCAACCTGGAGCCCTGGCACAGGGTGCCCAGAGCAGCTGGGGCTGCCCCTGGATCCCTGGCAGTGCCCAAGGCCAGGCTGGACAGGGCTGGGAGCAGCCTGGGACAGTGGAAGGTGTCCCTGCCATGGCAGGGGGTGGAGTGAGTTGGGCTTTAAGGTTCCTTCCAACCCAAACCACTCTGGGATTTTGTGATTCTGTACTTCACCGACCTGCCTCTGCCAGTGCTGAGCTTAGGGATAGGGCATGGTTTGGGTGAGCTGGGGCATGTGGATCACATGTAAGACACAGTCCATGAGCCTTTCAAAGAAGGTTTGGCAATGGCTTCCACTCAGGGCACTCTGGTGTCCATAGTTTTTATACCTGAAGAACCCAAAAGCACACATCCATCTTTCTTACTCTAATGGTGAGCCATGAGGTCTGGCTTATTCCTGCCTCCCTAGTAAGAAGGGGGGATGTCTTCCCTGAGGATGGTGGTGTTTTAGATACTGGGCTGTGGACACAGTGACAAAGAGTTATGTGCATTTTCATAAAGGTTTATAAAGTCGTTGTAACTATACTTAAAATACTTGCAGTGACCTGAGTTCTTGACATTTCAAAGTGCTTTAGGTTGTAAAAACATTGAAAAGATTTATTTAGCCACGGTTGACAAAGGGTAGTTAGAACCCAGTTGTCACATTTGTGGACAGCTTTTGTTTGTATGAAGTGTTACAAGCTGTTCAGGTCCTTAAACTGAAATATGGTTAAAAAAGCAGGCAAGCGAACGCCTCGTGCTGGTTACCTATTTCACAGAAAGTTCCTTTATCCCAACCCCAGGATGTCCCCTGTGCCTTCTGAGGCTACTTCTCTTATGGCTTTGGCCCAAAGACCTGACAGATCCCAGGTGGCATCTCTTGAGCATCTGCTGTTCATCACAGAGCATCCCCCCCTCTGTCACTCTCAGGCCAGTCAGCTGTGGAGTTCACTGCCCAGTTCAGGCTGCTCTGGGGATGGTGGGACAGGCAGCGCAGGGAGCAACAGTGTCTGATGCTGGATTCCTGACGCTGGGAGCACAGGGCTGCATCCATCTGCCTGGTTCCATCTCCACTGGGGACAGAGCTGCAACATGAGCTTGCTTCTTAGAAGACATCAGAGAATCCACATGAGAGCCACCGCTGTCGCCACGACCCAGCCGAGGACGGCTCCTGTTGGGGACCTCACAGCGTGAGGTGCCAGGGAGCCAACCATGAGATGCAAGTCCATAGGAAAATAACTTTATTAGTTCTGGTGTTGGTGGAGCTGCTTGGGTTGTGCCTCCCTTCATTGTCTGTGTAATTTAGAGATGGTTTTTCCATCTCAGCTTATGAAATATTGAGAGCTTCGCTATTTTGCGCAACCTCCATCAAAGTGTCAGAAGCCCCAGTGAGCTGAACTTTCTGAACCTAAATGTTTTATTGATGTGCCTTGCCAGCAGCCCCTCCAGTGGGGACTGGGGTGCTGGGAGACCCTGTTGGATCTGCCTGTTCCCAACCTGTTTCGCTGCCTGAGCATCGTCTCATGGGATGCTCCAGGTGTTTGTGTGCTGATACTTCAACGTGACTCACTTCTTTTTTCCTAACTGAAGCATGTGGAAGTGCTGCTCTTGGGTGAGGTTTGGAGGAGGGAGAGCTGCTCTAAACCTGTGCCCCCTCTGCCTGCAGCCAGGCTGCTCTTCTCACAGTGAGGTGTTTGCCCAGCCAGGGAAGCAGCAGCTTCATGTGCTCCCACAACACTCAAAAATCTCCTGCCCAAATTGCCCCCCCATTATCACACAGCATCCTGCCTATACCGGGAGGCCTGTCCTCTGCAGGAGGAGATCATGGCCCCTGCGTTCATGGACTCATGCCGTGCCTGCTTGCAGAATGCTTGCAGAATGCTTCCTTTAAAGCACTTTTCTCTCTTTACAGCCTTTTCCCCCTCCCAAAGGGAAGCAGAGGTACCTTAAACTAATTAGAAATAAGCAGCAGAGAAGCCAGGGTGAAGGGTTAGGTGAGACGCCGGGGGGCAGTACCTCCAGAAGGTTTATGGGTACAGCAGTTAGCAGTAGCCTGCCAGAGCCCTGGGAATTTCATAAAAAGGAGCATTTTGCCACTTGTGAACAAGTAGTTATCCTGTCATGCCTACACCAGCTGTGGAAAATTTGGCATGTATGACTTTTGGACTTGTGAAAAAGCAGATCCCCCAGCTTGGGCAGTGGCAGGCTCTTAGTTGGCTGAACTGGGGAAGTGCTGAGGTCCCTGGTTCTCAAAAAGAGTAGCTGGAGAGAGAGGTGTTGTTGACTGCAGAGATTTGGAAAGGATCAGGACCTGAACCTGCTAAGCTGTAAGGACTGGAGCAGTGGATCCCTTCCGAGATCTTAAAATGTGCCTGTGCATGGTCTGCAGGCAAAATGCAAGCATTGCCTCTGCTCCTGGGGTATAAAGTGTGCTGTGCATGGTCTGCAGGCAAAATGCAAGCATTGTCTCTGCTCCTGGGGCGGTTTGAGGGGAGCTGGCAGTGGGATGGTGTGGAGCAGGCTGGTTGGGGCAGTCTGGAGGGGCGGTTGCCCCTGCTCGGGGCAGTCCCCGGCAGGCAGGGACGTGGCCGGGAATGCTGTTGTGTAAATCCGTGTTTGCCCAGCGCCCGGCTGGCGGAGAATGGTGCCGGGCTGATGGGATTAGTCAGGGGCCTCCAGTTAATAGCTGTTGTTCACGCCGCACCTCGGGGAGAGCCTGTCAGGATTACCAGGAGGTTTGTAGGTGGCACAGCAGCCACGGCTTTGCATTAACGGGAGGGGGGAAATGGTCAAATGTGGTCCTGCCCAGTGGGTTCCTGCTCCGGGCCTCCCTCGGTGCTCTGAGATCTCTGGTGGGGTTTACTCCCGGTATAAAACATTTCGGATTTACATTTTCCTTTAACACTTCCTCTTCGAGCCGGGTAGTATGTTACACATTTAATTGCTCTTCCTTTGAATTTTCCAGTCCGCGTTTGGTACCCTTGCAACATCAGTATCTTGTTATCTTGTTGTTGCTTCTAATTGCTAACACATGCCAGTTTTCCAGCGCCGCAAACTCTGGCACTGGGCTTGCTGGGGACGGAGGGGGAGTTTGCAGCGAAGATTTACGTGCACGGGGAAACCTTCGGAGAATTAATCCGCCGCTTTCCCCCAGAGCTCGCCCCGGTTTCCGAACGCCGGGCCGGGGCTGCTGTGCCCCCGGTGCCGCACGGGCGGCTCTGGGCAGGGCGGCGGAGCTTCCTCTGCTCCTGGCCGTTCCTGCCGGCCATAAACAAATGCCGTGTATTTAACAAGTTAATGTCAGGCGGGCGGCGAGGCGCTGGTAGGTGTGTGCCTGGTGACATCAGCTGGCGAGCAGCCTGGCAGCAGCGCGGCGCAGGCAGGGAGCAGGCAGCGAGCCGAGGGTGTGTGCCTCTAAGCTGGGTATTCTGGCAAGGTGGAGAGCTGGTCTGTTTGGCAGGACCTTCCCATCTGGGATCCATCTGTGTTTCCCTGGAATCGGACAGGCGGCTCCAGGCAGTGAGAAATCGCAGATGTGCGGGACCTGACACATGTCCAGCTAATGAAAGGAGAAGGCAGGCTGGGCTCCGGCTGCGCTCGAAGATCACGGGCGGAGGAGGAGGAGGAAGAGCGCTTTTCTTTCTATTTGAAAGAAACGAGGTGTATTGCACCGCAGCTGGATCCTTGCAACCTCGCTGGCTAGGGTAAGCAAGGAACGGGATTATTTTTGAGCGGCGCTCGGCGTACCCGGGGCGGCGGGGGATGCTCGGGGGGATGCTCAGCCCTGCAGGGCTTGGGGAGCGCCTCCGGCTCGGGAGAGCCTCCAGCTCGGGAGCAGGTACGGGCAGAGGCTGGGAGCGGCGGCCGCAGCGCTTTGCCAGCCTTGCCTCGCTCCTCTGCAGTGCTGGGGAAAACTTCAATAGCCCAGCCGGCTGCATGCGAGGATTCTGCAGCTGAAAAAAACACTAAACTCTCTCTGAGGAGAGCTGCGGTACAGCTCGTTCTGGGTTGCTATGGAATGGTTATATTTTTTTTTTCTTCCCCCCCACCCCCCTCTCCATGAGCAGAGGACTGGGATTTGGCGTTTTCTGGGGAAATGGCAATGCAGGAAGGGGTTTGTGTGTTTAAGCAGAATGTGTTTTTTCTGCTGTGCCTAGGCTTACTCTGGTTTCTGCATGCCGGTGTTGAAGCTGGGGTGGGGGGGAGTGTGAACTGCAGAGGTGGATTTCTTCCATTGGCTCCCAAATTTCCTTAATTTCCCCCGTGTTTTCAGGGCTTCTCTGCATTGTGTCAGAGGCTGCTCCCTTTTTGTCTTTGCACTCCTTGAGCAGCAACTGATGCTCCCAGCATCTAAATCTCCCAGATCAATCTTGTGATACCAGAACACACCTCCCCTGTATATTTTCACTGTCGGGCTGTAGACAGGCTGTATTTTCTCTTTTTCTATCATAATCCCTGGATCTTGCATATTTAGTTTAAACCTGGAATTTTTCCCCCCTCCCTGTATTTTGGGAGGGTTCAGCAGTTGCAATTACTCCTCTGACCCTCTGGTGTAGCTTGTTGTAGAGATCCCTCTGTTGCATGTTTAAGCTGCTCCCCCAAATATTACCAGCTTTTTCTGCCCCCTACACCACTCAGCTCCTGTGCAATGATACTCAGTCCATTTTATGTGCCGGAGAAATCCTGCCCGGCCACAGGAGATGCACCAAAATCAGCACTCAAAGTTTGGGGAGCTGAAATGTGGCTGAGCATGGCTTGTTGTCAGGCTGGAAAAAGAGAGAGGAATATTTGCTGGGCTGCCTGGTGCAGGATGATTCCCTTTGGTGTTGCTTTGTCCGAGTTAGCTTTAAACATGCCAAGTGATGGGGTTTCCTCGGGGAGAGCCTGGCTGGGCTCCCTGGCAGCGTGCTTGGGCTGCAGCTCTGTGCTTGGTCAGTTTGGCCACTCCATGGGCCACCCTAAGGACTTCATCCTTTTGCAGCATGTAACCATTTGGGTAGAGGCTTTAAAAAATATAAATCTGCTTCTAGAGACACACCAAACACCTCCTGTGTGTCCCTGGAGAAGAGGCAGAAGGAGTGTGCGCACTTCAATGTCTCAAAGTGCACCAGCACAAAGGAGTTTGAAACCCCAAAAATGTCCAGCAAAGCCCTACAGGGTGTGATGATATCTAGGAGCAAAGAGCCATGCTCCTGTGCTGCTGCTCTCCTGGAGGCTTCCCGAGTTGGTGAAGGCAGTGCAGGGTGTTGGAGCAGCTGCTGCTGCGGTCTCCTTGCGGGTCGAGCCCTGATTAAGCAAACGGAAGTTCTGCCGGCATCAGGGCAGCATGATTTGGCCATTAAACAGCTAATTTAGTAGAGTCTTGCTCAAACCCTGCAGGAAACTTTTTTTTCCTGTGGCTCCTTTATTTTTAAAAAGGATTTAGGGTGCCTGATGAGCCGAGTGCTTAGATGAGAGAGGTGGTTGTATTTTGGGGAAGAGGATGGCTTGAAACTCTGTCGCCAGACCTAATAATTTTATAGAAATGGTGCAGGACATCCAAGTGAAGACACTTTTTTCCCCCCTGCTATTGTCCACTGGGTGACATGATTTTCACTATTAATATGGAAAAGATGTTTAGTCTGATTTTGGAAGTACCTAGGCTTCACCTAAATGACTGTGTGCCCTTCACAGCCAGGTAGCCCAGCACATCCAGCAATTAGAGAAACACACAAATAATGCAAAACTCAGAGACTCCAGCGTGGGAAACAAGGAAAAAGGAGTAAAGCAAAGGCAGTTTGAGCAAATACTGCCAACAGGAAAGTGCAGCTAAGCCAAGAGAAGGATTTGAAGGGTTTGAGGAAGGAGCAGAATTGCTAAAGGCAAGGAGAATAAATCGTTAATCTGAGAATTCTATTACACAGGGAATGCCCTGAGGAAAAGAGCAGAAACTCCATTTAATAGTGAAAATGCCAAGCCAGGCTCTGCTCTGCCCAGGGACTGGAGCCACAGCCCCTGCTTACTTCCAAGATGCTGCTATTTTTGCAACGTGCATCTGCTGGTGTTGCAGAGGCTTGTTTAAACCCGCCCAAGCAAGGGCAGCTTTGCTCACGTGAACCTTGGGTCAGGCTGTTGGGTTTGGGTTTTTTTCTGGTTTATTCTTCTCAGTCTTACAGGACCAGGGTCCCCAAGAGAGTGGGGTTTCACTTAATGCTGCCTCCCCTGTCACATGAGTGCGAGTCCCAAATGATTTTACTGCTGCTTTACAGAGCTTTGTCTTGCATCACCCACGGTGGAGTTTGGCTTGCAGAGGTTATCACTGGTTTGACAGGTTTGTGTGGTTTGACTGCAGGAGCTGAGTTTTCAAGTCAATCAGCCCTCCAGTCCCCAAATTGACCCATAAATGCCGTAACCACCAGCAGCATTTAGCAGGAGGCAGCGCTCTCCCACGGTTATGAGATGGGATGGGGGAGCCAGGTGGCCTCTTGTTTTTTTCCAGATCTGTTTTTTTAAGGTTTGGACAAAAAACAGGATTTGTTTGACGGGTATGTGTGATGTTTATAGTATAGCTGGAGAGCTGAACACAGTCATTTGAGGACTTGGGCACATGCAGCAGATTTAAGTCAATACTGACTAGTTTTTAAATCTGAGCAGAAGATGGTCATAATCTGTTGCCTGTTGGGTTTTTTCCCATTATAAGAGCTGGCTTATCCGTGCTTGTTCTGGGCTGGATTGTAAGCTTGCCTTTATCTAGTGACTATTTCCGTATCTGATTGCTTGTTAGGAGCTAGGTATGAAATGTGTTTCGACAGACACTCCAGAGCAGTCCCTGGGGGCAGCGTCACTGCAGGTCTCTGGGAGTCTGTTCAACTTTTATTTTTATGATGGAGACTGCCTTAATTCATGCTGGAAAAACCTTTGTTTAGAGCAGGAGCAGCAGCCAGGAAGAAATGGTGAGCGGTGATCCCGCAGTTAAAGTGCAGCACGGAGAGGCTTGGGTTCAGTTCCTGGGTCTGCAAGCGATTTTCTGAGGCAGGACCTTGACCTTAGCACGGCTTTGTGTGTCAGCAGCTTATGTCCGACAGGACAATAGCGATTTCAGAGGTTTCAAAGCATTTTAAAGTGTAACTATCATGCCTTTTATTGGGCTGGGCAGTGGCATTTTTATAAGCTAAGCCGAAGGTTTTAGAATAATGCGTATTGAATTTCCTCGGCGCGCTGCCGGCCGCGGGATTCCCATCTCTGCTGGCTGCAGCGCGACTTGGGCTGTTGAAGGAGGACAGTCACAGGTGGCCAGAAGACCACTTAGAAGAACCAACGCTTGCAGATCTTCAAAGCCGAGAGTCAGTTTTCCTTCCTCGCCCGTCTGTGGCAGCGGGATGCCGCAACTTGCCGGCGGGATGCTGCGCAACCATCTCTTTCACCAAAAAAAAAAAAAAAACCCGACCAAAAAAACCCTCGAAAGCCCCAGAAGTGTGGCTAACGGTGGCGGAGGGGAGGATGAGGAGGGCTGCAGCTCGGACCTGTTGCAGGGGGAGCGGCATTGTGCGAACAGATGTGCCGGGCGCTGCCGCTCCGTGCGCTGCCCGCAGCGCCAGGTGCAGCCATTGTTCCGCTGCTCCCATTCAGCCGCTCCGCGCCCGCTCCCGCATTGTTCCTCCAGGAAATTAGCATCAAAAACCCATCCCAAACCCCCACGTCCCTCAACTGCAGGTGACTGTTATTGGCCCCAGCTGCCACCCTTGTGCTTGATTACTTCCATATGGGGCTGTGGCAAGATGTAGGATCCACTTATTGATTTTTTTTTTTAATATTTCCCCCCTTTTTTTTAATTCCCAGCCTTTCCCCCCGCTCCACGCAGACCCTTTGGCTTCAACAAAACCCTGAAATCTATTAAGCCCCCGATAGGCTCCAGTTGCTGTTACAACTGGGATGAACATTTTACAAGCAAAGCTAATTACACCCTCTCTGCTTTCTTCCTTTCTTCAGCCCCCACCCCATAAATGTAAAATAACCAGAGGGCAATTGGTAGTAAATTAAATCTTTGCAGTGTCCTGAGAGGAGGTTTCCTTGCTAGCAGGAAGAAGTCTGCTGGGCTTTAGATGTTTTGTTATCTGGGTTTGGGCTTGTTTTTTGGCTTTTTTTTTTTGACTAGAAAATGGGGAACTCTGGCATACTGCTGTGACACACCTCTTAAAGGGACACACAGATCCCAGCCTGGGTCTGGATAGGAAAGGAAAACATAATTAAACAAGTGGGATGTTAATTTGTGAGTGCAGTCAGCTGTTGAGAGGAGCCAAGGAGAAACTCCATGCCAACTGAGGTTACAAATTTCTAGGAACAATGTGATTTTCTCCTGGTAAGATTCATCTACAGGGCAGCAGGTTCCATGAAAGTCCAAACCTCCTAAAATATCCCCTGGGGTAGTGCTGGCATGGAGCATCCTGGGTTTTCCTCAAGACAAGATGGGCTGCAGTTGGTAAAAGGAGGGAGGGAGCATCCCTTGCTGCCCTACCTGGGAAATGCACCTGCTCTTCAGAGGCACATTGGGGAGCACAGGTGGGTCACGTCCTGTGACGTGCCATCAGCCCACGCAGCCCTGACCCACTTTGTGCCAGGCAGGAGAAGAGGAGGGTGGCAGCTCGTGCCCGTGCCGGAGGCTCCGGGCAGAGCTTCCCTCCGTGCCCGTGCCGGAGGCACCGGGCAGAGCTTCCCTCCGTGCCCGTGCCGGAGGCACCGGGCAGAGCTTCCCTCCGTGCCCGTGTTGGAGGCTCCGGGCAGAGCTTCCCTCCGTGCCCGTGCCGGAGGCTCCGGGCAGAGCTTCCCTCCGTGCCCGTGCCGGAGGCTCCGGGCAGAGCTTCCCTCCGTGCCCGTGTTGGAGGCACCGGGCAGAGCTTCCCTCCGTGCCCGTGTTGGAGGCACCGGGCAGAGCTTCCCTCCGTGCCCGTGGTGGAGGCTTGGGCAGAGCTTCCCTCCGTGCCCATGCCGGAGGCACCGGGCAGAGCTTCCCTCCGTGCCCGTGTTGGAGGCACCGGGCAGAGCTTCCCTCCGTGCCCGTGTTGGAGGCACCGGGCAGAGCTTCCCTCCGTGCCCGTGTTGGAGGCACCGGGCAGAGCTTCCCTCCGTGCCCGTATCGGAGGCACCGGGCAGAGCTTCCCTCCGTGCCCATGCCGGAGGCACCGGGCAGAGCTTCCCTCCGTGCCCATGTTGGAGGCACTGGGCAGAGCTTCCCTCCGTGCCCGTGTTGGAGGCACTGGGCAGAGCTTCCCTCCGTGCCCGTGGTGGAGGCACTGGGCAGAGCTTCCCTCCGTGTCCGTGTTGGAGCCTCGGGCAGAGCTTCCCTCCGTGCCCGTCTTGGAGCCTCGGGCAGAGCTTCCCTCCGTGCCCGTCTTGGAGCCTCGGGCAGAGCTTCCCTCCGTGCCCCTGCCCGAGCAGCCTGGGAGCCACAGCCCTGCCCCAGGCCCGAGGTCAGTTGGTCACACCTCTCTGGAGAAGTGTTGGGTTTCCCTCACCCAGCTGGGACCCCCAGAGGCTGCGCTGGTGGGGTTTGTGCTGGAGGCTCCTGCCAGAGCAGCTCGTGAGGGAATGGTGGTCCTTTGGAGCACCATGGAGATGTTCCTGCTGCCGCCTGGGCCTCAGGGGCTGCTGAAGGTGAGAGCCTCCCAGAGCCTCGTAAGCCTCAGCTGTTCCAGCTTGGGAGGCCATTCCTCAGGGAATCATTACCTTTTGTGGCTTTGCATTCTTGGTGTTGCCCCAGCAGCCCCTTCCGTGGGATCTCTCTTGTTCCTGCTGGTGATGCACTGAGCAGTTTGTGCAGAGACCCGGCAGTGGTGCTGCAGTGTCCCATCGTGGTACAGATGCAGGAAGGCAAACCTCTAGCTGGAAATGATCCTAGAAATGCCCCTCTCTGCTCACAGAGAGACATGGAAGATATATTCATGGTGGAGAATGAGATTTTAGTCAGCAAACAGAGTCACTGCACTGAGATTTTGCTCAGATACAAAAGTCTTTAGGGACAGCTGGAGCTTGGTTGGTTGATCTCAAGATTACAGATGCAAACTTATGGATGGGGAGTGAACTTGCCCTAAGGCTTTGTGTCTCAGCGCTGGTGCTCCACCATTTGTCAGGCTGACCTTCACCATGAGCTGCATCCTATCTTTGACAGGTGGGACCTGCCAATGTAGATTGTGAGGATTTAAAATAAAAATTCTGGTGCTATCTGAGAATATTGTTCAGCTGAAGTACTTGGTTTATTTACTGCACATCCCTCCTTCCTGATCCAGACTTCTCCTGGCTTGACTGCCTGGCAGTGACCACCCAGATCTTCCTGGGAAGCAGCTGTGCAGGTGCAGTGGTGGGGAAGGTGGTGGATTCTGAAAAAATTCCAGCTCTTCAGGGGTGCTGTGCAGCCTGGGGAGAGCCACCAGGTGCAGCAGGTCAGAAGGCGGATGAAGAAGGCAAGGCAAGCTCATGGAATATCTCAAGTGATTTTCCTCAGACTTGTTTTAAACCCTTCAAAGTCAAATCTCAAACTTTGGGGGTTTCTTCTCCCTAATTAAATTAACAGGCCATATGGTGTTTACTGTGAGTGCCTGCAATATGGAAGGAGCTACCTCCTGGATCACTTTCTTTTTTCAAAAGCTGCTGCTTTACCTGATGTCACTGTTCTGAAATGTTCTTTTCAGCAGCGGGCGTGAGAGGTTATTTCTGCCACCTCAGTGCTGTTGGTGTCACCTTCTGATCCCATGGTCGACTGTACCATAACCTGTTTCTGCAGCTTTCTTTGTTGTTTCTTGGTTTTTGTTAGGCCATTTTGCTGCTTACTGTGGAGTGTGTATAAGTCAGGGGTTATTTTTCATGCTTTTTCACATGCAGGTGATGATTCTTGTTCTTGGAGCCTGAGGAGAATAGAAAACAACTCAGGGTGGGTTTTTTGGGGAGTGCTGGTGTGTTTTTTTTTAACAAATGCCCCCATTTTTTTTCATTGAAGGTAACATGACCATCTCAGGAATATGTCAAATTGTAGACTCTTGTAGAGTTTTGTTCTTTATTAATGAGTTGGTTTTAAAGAACTTACTTTGCATGTGCTGCTTTAATGTTTGCATGAGATGTGGAGGAGGAAGTGAAGACCTTGAGGAAGAAAAATCACTGGGTTTCTCTAAGATCCTTGCAGTTAGCTGAGCAGGAAATAGGGTAAGAGTCTCTAAACTTGTAGGAGAAGTGAAGGAATGGAAAGTCTCAGGTTTCGCTGTATGTTTTGAGCTGCCCTCACTCATTTAGTAGGGTTTTTTGGTAATCATCACTTGTGTGCAAGTGCACTTGCTGTGAGCTCACCCTGCCTCTCTCCAGTGGTGTAACTTAACCTTTCTCTGCAATTTTTAACTTGTTGGTGCATCTTTTCCATGGGAGCTGGGTGACCCTTCATCTCCAGCCAGTCTCAGCTTGTTGTGGGGTGTCTGAGCTCCCAGGAACAGATCCATTCGTGGCCGCTGAAAACACCCTGCCACATTAGCATATTCCTGCAACGTATGCTCCAAGGGTGTTTCTTTGCAGAGAAGCCTCTCTAAAGATAGCATCGTGAAGTTCTGTGTTGTCAACCAGGGACACTTGATCTAAAAAACAACATTTGATACACAGACAAGGTTTGCAAGTGCCATCTGGATTCTGGGAGATGAGCTAGGTTGTCTCTGTTTTGCATACACTCACCAGGAAAAAAAAAAACAAGTGTGTGCAGGCGGATGAATTCTTCAGAATCACCTGAGCAGAACTGTTTAGTCCACATGAGTGTCCTCAGTGACATGGGACACCTGTGTAATGCCATACCACTGGGTATCATGTCCCTCTGGACCTTCTTAGGGTGCTGGAAGTAATTCTGTACTTCAGTGATATATTATTGCAGCCCAGGTGGGATCAATTGAAATTCTCTCACACCAGTAGTATTTTAAACTCCTCTCCAGCATACTGCAAGGCAGAACCTGCAAATGATGCAAAGCCCTGCAGAAAAGGGCATCTTTTTAGGAGGTGGGGATGCAGGGAACGCAGATGTCTTTGTCTGGCTTCAGTTCTGCCTGGTGGAGAGGCTGTCCTCAAACCCATGCCAGCGCTGAGAGAAACCTGAACACCATGAAAACCTAAAGTAGCCCTAAAGGGCTGGACAGCAAACTCCCTGTCCACATCTTCCCAGGGACATGTAGCTCATAGAATGTATTTTCCTTCAGGGCCTATTTCTTGACTTTCTAGTTATCCTCTCATATGCAAATCTAATTTGCCTAATGGGCTGGTGAGTGTAATTGAAAGGCAGCCTGCACTTACACGATAGTGAAAAGTCTCACCTGTGCCCAGGCACAGATGGGGCTCTGCCTCACTGCTGCATCATTAGAGCAAATTTATAGGCACGGTGTCACAGGCTTTGCTGTGACCAGGGAAGGAAAATGGCAGTTTAGAGCAAACTTGGGGGTTTGCTGGGTTGTTTTGTGCCCTGGTCTCACAATTTTGGAAATTGAGCTTTTTGGGTTTTTGTCTTTCCCCTGTGCTCCAGTTGATGGGGAGCAGGTTGATGAAGGTTACTGGTAACTGCTTGAGGACAACCCTAAGAATGATGAATTGGCAAATCTTGCTGTGTGATGGGTTAAAAATGAGTGCAGCAGCAGCTGAGCCAGCCTTCCCTCTCCAGTCCCTATGCATCACTGGATCTCCAGAGGTTATCCATGGAAATTCTCCACCTCTGCTGCCCACGACAGGGAGGGGAAGGAGGCACACAGAAACAGACCAAGTTGTGGATTCCCCCATCCCTGGCAGTGTTCGTGTTCCAGTTGGACAGGGCTTGGAGTGACCTGGTCTGGTGGAAGGTGTTCAGGGGTTTGGAACAGAGTGATCTTCAAGGACCCTTCCAAACCAAACCATTCCATGATTTTAAACAGTGGACTTTGATTGTTCTCCTGCCCATCCTGTTCTCTCTGTGCCTGGACTCTGCAGGAGATGCTGGCTTATGGGGCTCCAGGTGTGTAGGGGCCCCTCTACATCATCAGGCCCCTACACCCCTCCAAAACACACCCTGAGTGTGTTCCTCCCGTGCTTCCAGCTCTGGATGGTGGAAATTTCCCACAGGCTGGTCAGGCTTGGGGCACAGAGGAAGAGCCATTTGTGTAGTGGTGTGAGGAGTGTTTTTAAGAGGCAGAATTGTCATCTTGGCAGGGCTCCTGTGTGTGCCCGTGATGGCAGGGACTATTAGCTGGGCAGCACTGAATGCACTTAGCGCCCAAGTGAATGAAGTGAGCTCTCCACCGAGCCAGGGAGCTGGGGAGTCATTAGTGAGGCTTGGCTGCCTCAGCAATATCAGCAGGGCACTGACAGGGGTGTTGGTGTGGGCAGCAGTGCCAGGGCTGCCTGGCAAAGCCAGCCTGGCTGTGGGGCAAGGGACACTCTGGCTCGCACAAGCTCAGGGTGGGCCATCCCAGAGCACGTGGCACCGGGTTGTGTCCAGACGGTTCTGGAACACCTCCCATGAGGGAGGTATTTCCCCTCCCTGGGCAACCAGTAAAGAAGTTTTTCACGTCCAGGTGTAACTTCCTGGGTATCAGTTCCTGCCCATTCCTGTTGTCCCCACAGAGTAGTCTGTCCCTGCTGTGACCCTTCCCTGCAGGCACTGACAGAGGGATGGAGTCCCCTCTGGCACTTGTAGGAGGTTGTAAATAGTGAGGATGAAAGAGATTTCTCAAATCTTTCCCAAGTTCCTCCTTGATTTCTTGGACAACTTACCCAGTTTTGGATAAAGGCTGGTGGAGCTTTACCCTGGGGCTGGCTAGCAGTGATGAGCTCCTGCTCTTCAGCCTCCATCTGGAGAAGGGAGACTCTGTGTTAGAGTCTGCTTTGTATTTGCAAATGGTATGACTTCAGGGACCCAAGGGGGATGTTTTTCTGTATCCTTCCTTGATTGCTTCATTTTGGTGTTGTGGTAGAACTTGGTTAGTGGTTTGTTTTGCACTGGATTTGGTTTCTGTTTTGTTTTTGCTAAAATGACCATTGTTTTCGTCTAAGCTGGCCCATCTGACTATGAGTTTCTGGATTGCTTCCTTCTCCAGATGGTCAGGATTTGTACCTGGTCTGTGCTTAACAAACAGGTTTGTTGTTAGTTTGGGGTTTTTTTCCTAGTTTAATATAGACTTTTGTAATAGCTTTGGGTGTCCTTGGTATTATTTGTGCCTCTCTGCGGTCACGTTGGTTGTTAGGGATTAAATGTGGTTTTCTGCCTTGAGATCTCACTTCTTTCAGAAGTGACCTCGCTTTTTTTTTTTAATTGCTGTTATTTACAGTTATTGGTAGTGGTGCTTGAGCTGCTAGCACTGCTGCTTTGTTTCTGCCTGGTATGAAGAGACTTTTTTTATCCCAGTTTGTGCTTTACTCATTTGGAGTACTCTCTACTCACTGGACACCCCCACTCTTAAACCCCAGAGCTGCTGTTCCTGTTGTCATTAGCCCAGATCTCTGTGCTCAGTGATATTCATGATGCTCTAAGAAATCCAGATTTGCTCAGTACTGGTTGTTTTCTGAGGTCAGCACTGATTTTAAGGTTCATTTATAGTGTTGGAGACCAAACATCAAGCAGCAGGGTTTGGAAGATGGACAGCAAGAGGGATGTCTTCTTAAATGGTTTTAAAGCTTGACTTTAAACTCCTCCTGTATGTCTTTAGTAATCAGGTTTAAAGCTCCCAAATCTTCAGTCACTGGTGATTTTAAGGTGGGTTTGATTTCATCCTTTTATTTTGAAAGACTTAATGATTTTTCAGGCTGTTCCCCTTTTTCCTTGTGTTGCTTGAACTTCCAAGGTGCTCCAGGCTGTCTCTGCCCTGCTGTGCAGATCCCAGGGGTGTGTCAGTGTGGGATGGGGACCTGTCCAGGTCATGGACAGTGCTTGTTTGTTGTACCCAGCAAGGCAGGAGCACTGTGGATCTCAGGATCCTGGGGAAAGGACACATTTGCCCTGACAAGGCTGTCTCTCCTGAAGGAGCTGCTGTGACTGAAGGATATCTGGGTTCTCTGATGACAAAAAACTGGAGTAAACCTTGCTGCCCTCATAACAATCTGTGGGAGCTTTTGTACGTCCCTGTAGGAATTTGTCCTGCTTGTGACCAAACTTATTCCCAGCGGCTAACTGGGAGCAGAGGCACAGAGGTGGGCAGGATCTGAAGTGCCAGGAGCTGTGGGATTGGGATCTGAGCTCACGTGCCACTGTGATAAGGTGTATCACACCATCCCTCAGCTGCCTGGGGTTAAAAATGCGCCAGGCAGTGCAGTGGCCTCTGCTCAGTGGAATGCTTTTCTCAGAGGAAACACTCAAAATGGTTGTCCTTGGAGAGGCAGGGATTCATCCCACAGTGGGCAGGGTGGGACTATGGTGAGAAGCCTTCAGCAAAGGGGCTCACTGTGCTGACCCAGAAACAGCATCCTTCTCAGCACCTCCTAAATTCTTACAGAATTGGCTAGAAAATGTTCTCCTTTTCCACAACTTTTCCTACTGAAGCAGAGAGCTGGGACATAAAACACCAGGCAGTGAAGAAGGAGGCTCACTCACCTGGTGACCATCACTTTGGGATGAACCAGATTCACAGTGCAGAAGCTGCAGGATTCCCTTGAGGAGGAGTTGTCCTGGGGAAGCCATGGGAATGCCAGGCCTGCAGTGCTCCCCTGGATTTCCTGGAGCAGCTCAGCAGGGAGCAGGGCAGTGCTGCAGAGTGGGAGCTGTGGCCTCGCTGCCCTGGTGGCCATCAGCTCCTGCTGGGCTCTGCCCTGTGCACATTGCCCTCTCCTCAGCTCTTTTGGTAAAGTCATGCAGCAAGGAGGCTCAGGGTCCTATATGGAGTTTGTGGGGTGGTGGTGGGATGAATTTGTGCCTTAAATCTCTTATGATGGATATTTAAACCACAAACGCTGCTTGGACACCTCTAAATTGCAGCATCTGTGTGAGAGGCAGTTATGCAGGAAAAGCTGCAGAGCAGCCAGAACCCCCAGGAATGCTCCCCTTGGAGGAGAGAGCCCTGTAACCTCCCTGAGGCTCCTCCAGAGCCGCTCCTGAGAAGCCCAGCAAGGGCTGCAGTGGTGGTGGCCCCGTGCTGGATCCTCCATGGGGAGCTGTGGGTTCCCCGTGCAGTTCCTTGGGTCACTCCTCAGAGCCTGCTCCAGCAGCTCTGCTTTTCCCAAGCCTGTTTAAATCAGTGGATGCATTCCCATTGACTGTTTGGAGCTGCAGAGAGCCCCTTGGAGCTAATTAGTAATTAGAGGATGCCAATTAACCACGGCTCCCCAGGCTCTGCTGCTTTGCTGGTACTGCTGGGTTGGAGAAGGAGGGAACAAAATGGAGCCCAGTGCGAATGTGTTTCATCTGGAGAGCAGGAGAAGGGTGGAGCTGCTTGTTAAATGGCCAGCAGTCCAAGTTTTAAAAGGATTTATGAGGGCTAGATAAAATCATGTCCTAAAGGCTGTCTCGAAGCCTCTGTTAAGGTGGAAAATGCTTTCTAAACTTAGAGCTTGTTTCACTGTGATTCCCCTCTTTTGGACCTCCCAAAATTTTACAGGTACAAAAGTTCCAGCTTTATTTACTCCATGGTGTTTAGCCTAGGCAGAATGAAAAACAGATTTGTACTCTCAAAATTACAGTGCTCAGTTGTTCTTCTGTATACCCTGTGGGTTATCCCCTGCCCACCTTCGGAAATGTGGTCCCTAAACTGTGGCAGAATTTAAGGAATGCTCCTAAGGGGAGCAGGTTTTTACTGCCATTGCCAAGGGAGACTTGGTCATTCAGCCATGAGTTTCCCACTTGTTGGGTCACTTCTTACTGTCTGGTGTAAACTTGGTGTTCACTGGACCCCAGAGGGGCGAATCCATGGCCTTGATGCTCTGGGCAAGGAGCAATTTCAGACCTTTTAAAAGTGTAGCCTCTTAAAGCCAACTCTTAAAATTAATTTTTCTATCTAAAAATAGCTGAGATGGTAAAAGTGCTGCTTTTCTTTTATTTTATTTTTTTAATACAAGCATAATTAACTCAATTCTTGCTTTCACTCTACACAGAATTTACAATAAGCAAAACCCAAGCCCTCTTTTGCCCTGACCTCTCATTTCCCCACATGTAGAAACGCTGCAAAATAATAATTAAATTAAAAACCCCAATCTTTGCTAGCAGGCTGTTGCTGCAAGCCTTTCTCCATGGTATCCCTTCTGTACGTGTTGTGTCTGGGCTCCACCAGCCTCGGGAGCCGTTAATCTTCCTGGTGTTTTCTTCCCTGAGGCAAATGAGACACAGATGTTCCCATCTGGAAACTTTGCTCCCGCCACCGTTGTTCCGCTCGGAGTCGGAGGCTTTGGAGAGCAGTGCAGCAGGCTGAGACTTTTAAGAACTCATTTTTTGCCATGGTTGTGATAATTGCCCGTTTGATATCTGTAACTGCTTTCATTTTTCATTCCGAGTGCTTTAGCCCAAGGAGTAAATAGTGTGGAGGAGGAAATATTGCTTAATATTGTTATGGGAGTGGGTGATTTAAAAAAAAAATAGTCTTGATTCTGTAATGTTAAATGGAACAAGGAATTAATGAAAAATTACCAAAATACTTAGCAGTATCTAAGCAAACGAATTAGTGAGCAACTCTGGCTTTGCTGAACGAGTGCCCTGTCCCAGGTTATAACCCAGCCAAAGGGGTGGTTTGGGGAGGCTGCGTCACTCCCCTCAATCCCCAAAGTGCTTCCTATCCTAAAACTGCAATGCAGGCCTTGGTTTCCAGGAATGTTTTCTCCTGGGCTATATTCCAGGAGTGTATGCCTCCCTCTGGGGTGGCTGTCTCTGGTGAGGGCAGAGCAATCAGCTGGTGAGGATGAGGGGGGTTCCATGCCCCAGGGCACCTCGGGCTCCCTGGCAGAGCTCACAGCAGCCCTTTGAGACAGTGATGAGCAAAAGCTGCTGCCAGGGACATCAAGGGATGCACTTGGGTCCCCAAAATTTATTTGTAGGGATGCTAGTGGTGTGGGAAGGGAATGGCTGTGGTGGTGGCTAGAGCAGCTACAGTTCCTGGGTGGAAATGGCTGTCAGGGTAACTATTCCCTGCCTCCTCCATGGAAAGAGACAGGAGAGTGGGGGTTACCACGACAGGGTGGTTTGTGTTCTTCTAGAAGAAAAATGAGTTTGGGGGCTTGATGTACAACAGCTGTGGGGGGTGTTGGATGTGATAGTTTGGGGGGTGAATCCCACATCCATGTTGGTCCTGGCCTGAGTCCCTGGCCCCAGAAGAAGGCAGAGCTCAGGAGGCAGGAGTGCCCTGCAGGCAGGTTTGTGTGCTGGGTCTGACATGGCCACGGCCCAGGCAGGGCTGGAGCTGCCGCCGCCTTGTCTGCCTGGGAACTGCCCGAAATCCAACCTGTGCTACTGCTGAGTTCCTAGAGCCAGGCACATTAATAGGATTTTATAAAAATCACTGAAGGGCAAGACGGATAAAGATCTGCAGTCTGCCTTCAGGAATAAATTATTAATCTTATTTCCCTTATTAACTGCTTTCTGGACTGCTTGTGAACGATAACATACTTTGCTCTTTCAAGTTCTTCTATCTGAGTTTCACATTGAATTGAGATTTAAAGTGAAACAGCTGTGTGTGGGAGAGGACTAGATGGCAATGGAGATACACGCGTTTATTTTTGATTTATAAAATGCCTATCCCAGGCTCAGCAGCTCCCTCCTGTGAGATGCAAGGCTCTCCTGAGAGGTGCCGAGCCCTCTCCACTCCCACAGCATCTTGCAGCTCAGGAGCTGGGATGTGCCATAAACCTGAGCTAAACTGTAAAAATAGGCTGATCACATGGAGTGGAGGAAATATCCGTACAGGGACATGAGTTCCCCACTGGCACTGGTGTTGTAGTAGCATCTTGGCCAAGTGCATGGCATGGAGGGAGGAGGATGAACAGGGACCTCGTGTGACCAGCCCTTGCTGGTGACCTGGTAATGCCACACCCTCGTGTCCCCCGGTGCTTGTTGTAAATCACCTTTTGTTGACTCAAGCAAAGAAAGACCTCTAGAAACCACCCCACAAGCAAATAAATGTCAGTATTTGTAGAGAGAAGTCATCTTGACTACAGACCTCCCAGTGTCTCGCTCTCCTCCAAACTGGGATAGCTGCAATTATCCTTTTTTTCTGAAAGCTGCTGTATTGGCCGCCTTGTTCCTGATGCTTATCTTCAGTCTTCCCCCTCCATCGCTTTTTGATGCAGCAATGCTGCAAAAAAATAAAATACTACTTTTCCCTTGACGATGTGATTGGAGTTTGAGCTTGGGGGAAGCTGTCTGGAAGCAGGTGAGGGAGGGAATTGCGGTGGAGAAGCAGTAAATGGCCTCTTCTGCAAGCCTGAGTAATGATGTTCTTGCTTTGCATGTAGATCACCTCTCATCTGCATGCCTTGGAGAACTGCAAAGGTGCTCTACAGATGGCTTAGAGCCATCAAGGGGAGGGAAAGGCAACCTTGGAGCGGAGGAAAGATGTTAATAAAATTTAAATGTAATTCTTCCCATTTCTCAGTTCCTAAATGTGAAAAATATTAGCTTGGTGGAGACTGAAAACAGATGGTGAGCAGTTGGAGCAGATAAGCATGTTATTCAAAATAAACATTCGCCAAAGCTGGGGAGGTGGCGAACCATATTTCATTTCACCCTATTTACATTATCAGGTCAGGTTACACTGATGCTGCCTCTCGTCTGCATTCAGACGATCAACAGGGACCCTGTGACAAGCCAACTGCAGCACGTCCTCCTCGCTGGGGACATCAGGGCTGCCATGGCTGGGCTGGGGCATTCCCTGGCCTGCCCTCCAGCATGAGACATGAAGCTACTTGCAGAGTTACAGAACAGTTTGGGTCAGAGGGGGCTGTTAAAGGTCTGGCCCTCCTCTGTCTCCCTCTGTCCAGTGGTCTCTCTATCCATTTAGCCAAGTTTGGCATTGCTGTATCTAAAACCAGGGACTCTGATCCATGTAAATGGTGGTGGAAGAAGTTCCCAGGACTGTTTGTAGGAAGGGCTCTTTTTGCTGACTTGTAGGTGGTCTATAATTCATGCCTCTAGCCCGAGTGCTCCCCTGAGGTGGCAGGGCCAGTGGAAAGAGAGATGTGGCTGATCTCCCTTGCTTTGAGGGATGTTTTGGGGTGGGCTGGATCCTCTTTGGGGTGTCTGTTTGTCCACTGGCTCTGGAATAAGCTCAGACCTGGCTCATGGGTGACCAGAGAATTTCTCCTGCTGGACCTGACCTTGGCTGTTGTTACTGGGACAGTTCTCCGGTCCCTTGCTCTCAAGAGGCAGGTATGAATTTGGTGCATTTAACTTTTTGGGGTGAGGAGAGGCTTTTTAGGTTATGAATATGTTCTGCCTGTTCCAGATGAAAGTTGAAAACATCTGCTTTGATTGAACTTCTTCTTTCCATCTGAAATCATTACATGCTTTCCCCCCTGAGACTGAACCACTGGGCAAACCCTCGTACACAGCCTTTTACTCAAAAACCACCTTTGTTAATTTACAGGTTTGCAATATAACCATTTAGTGATAAAAGCTTTGTTGACAAGGTCTGATTTTGAGTCTGTTCTCTGTCCTGCAAGCTGCCAAAGGGACGAGCAAACCCTTACCTGGGCATAGCTGCTGATGTTGCAGGGCTGTCTCATGTTTCATGTGGTTTTCTCTTATTTCTTCCAAGATATTTCATGGTTTGACTTCTGCAGAAAGCTGGAGAACTCAAGTCTGGCACATGGGTTGGTGAGACACAGTTCTGACTCTTTGCAGCCTATTTACAAACAACAGCTCCAAAATCACTCCACAGTTCATCCTTCCTCCTTACCTCTTGTGCCATGGAATCATGGGGAATCCTACCTGTGCATCAGGAATGGCTTGAAGAGACCACTCAGGGAGGTGTCTGGATTAAATTGTGCCCATGCAGACACTGCAGTGTAAATTCATATAAAGCATCCCCATTTTATGCTCGGTAGCAGTGGCTCTTCCTCTCTTCCCTTGGTCTCAGCAAATCCAGGGAATCTAGATCAAGGCTTTCTCTTGAGCAGCATGGAGCACCTCCTGGTACTGCCTTGAATTATATTTTGAGCTTTGGGAAGAGGATGAGGAAGAGACCATTTGTGTCTGTCTTGCCTCACTGTCACTCTTCTCCAGTTCCTAATCTTGCCTTTTTGGGGAAGGTAACATCCAGTTCTTCTCATGCATTGTTTTTACTTCTTTTTCATCACTTAGTTTATTCTCTAATTGCCAGAGGAATTTAGGGATTAATTTAAATTCCAGTGTAGTTGAGATACTCCCTAACTTGTTGCTGTTTTTTTTTTTCTTCTGCCTTTTCCTTTTTCTCAAGCCCACAGGCATGAAGAGATTAATAAAGCAGTTTCTTTATACAGTTTATAGTGCCAGTAAATGCTGAGGTTACCTGTCACAGCAACACTCTCTTTGTACTAAACACCATAGGTGGAAGACTTCTTTAAAGAAAATAAATAGGATGAGATCTGTCTGGAGCTGGTGTTGAAACTGGCCCTCTGAAATGTGCTGTGAGAGCTGGGAATGCAGGAGTGGGACCTCTCTGAGCATCACTTGAGACCCCAGATTTTTTCTTGGCGTCTTGTCCCATTGTCTCACTTAGCTCTTTCTCCTCTCCAGAAAGAAAAATCATCAGCTGCACTTAATCCTGACATATGTTCCTTTTTAATTTGTTACGCCAGGATGGCAACTGGAGCAGCGAAGGAAATGTGGTGCACACCGACAGCCAGAGCGGAGCCGGATGAACCCGGGGCCTTGCAGCGTGTCAGGGAGGGAGGGCTCCAGGTGTACTCGCAGCTCTGGGGCTTTCTGGTCTCTTGCACACCTGGGCTCCTTAAATGGGGCACAGGAATATCTAGGGCAGGAGCACAGGCTGCTCTGTGCTGCAGCTGCCCGTGCCCAGCCGGCAGCATGAGCGGCTGAGAGCTGCGAAATCCACGCTGCAACCCACCACTGCTGGAGGAGATGCAAAGCCTGCGTGGAGCCAGGGCTAAAACAGCACCTCACTGGCTTTTGTTTTCTCTGAGTCCTCTTCCCATGGGAAATTCCAGTGTGTCTGAGGCTGGGAAGGCAGCTCTCCCACCTGCTGTCCACGTCACTACTGCCTCTGTCCCTGGTCACCTTGAGCAGGTCCTGGTGCAGAGCTGAGCACGTGTCACTGCAAAGTTTGGGCATTTGGCAGCTTGACAGCCACAGTGTTGTGCCATGAACATGTCTGGCCTGCTCCTGCAGGCACTGCTTGAGAAGTAGCAGCAGCATTTGTGTTTCTGATCCAGGTAAGGTTTGGAAGGAGGAGTTTTTGAAGGAGAGCAGTGCAGTGTTTCCAGTTTGGGCAGGTATCTTGCTCTGGTGCTTGGAGCATTCAGTCATTGACAACAATTATTCTTGTTAGAGTGTCATCCAAAGTCTGTGATGGCATTTGACTCTTTAGGTGAGTGACACAGCTGAGTGACTTGCACACGTTTTGAGGAGCATCTCTGCATCCTCCCTGTGCAAATGGAGGCAGCACTGAAAAGCTGCTCTGAGTGAGCCAGTAACTATTCTGAGTGGTGGAAGCGAAAGAATGAGATCAGGAAGTCAGCCTTTCTCCAGGGAGCAGCTCACTGGCTCAGTTTTAGCCCCAGGTCAACTCAAGGCTGACTCATGCCCTTGGTCACAGCCTGGTTTGCTCAGATGATTCTCATTAAATGGACATGTTTAGGCTAAAAAAAGAGAGCTTCAGAAAGATGGTTTTTATCTGCATTTATAGATGCCCCAGGTCATTAGCAGGAAGCTTTTAAATTTAACAATCCTGTTTGCTTCTTGTCTGTTGGAGTGGGCTTGGAAAGGAAGGTGTTGGCTTCTTGTGGGCTTCAGTTTTGGTGTCTGACACAGTAGCTGGTTTTATTTTGGGGTTATAAATTCCATGCGAAATTTATCTCCCTCCCTGTAAATTAACCAAATTAGTTCTGCTTTCTTAATGTGCCCTAGGAACATTTTAGGAAGGAATAGGAGAAAAGTTAAGGATTTCATGCTCTCCAGAGTATGGCAATACCAGATTGGCCGTGTACACCTGGGAATGGGGGTTTCATGGGAAGAGGGAGAAGAGGAGGAGGCAGGTGGGTGACAGTGGGACCCTGAATGGTCATTGGGCAGCTGGCACTGAGTGCTGGGGAGGCACAATTAGTGCTGTTTTGATTGAATAATTTGGGTCATTTAGCAATGTGTCCCTTCCTTGCCTCAGTGAGGGAGCTCAGACTTTTTGTGGTAGAAATACCCCTAACTTTGTATACAAAATTTCACTGTTTTGCTGCATTTATTTAGAGAGGAAAGAAAGTAATGGTGTTTTCCCTGCTCTTGCTGATAAACTCAGCTGCTGGAGTAGGTGCCTACATGTATAAATGATGTCATGTTCCTACATCAATGCATGGTTATTCATCTGAATATCATATTAATGCATGGGAATGACAGGGAGGGTCTGCACATCAGGGCCCAATTGTATGGAAGCTGGGCCATATGTACAGTAGTTTGCAATATGGGATTAATGTAGTTATTATAAGTTAAAATTAATAGTAGTTTCCCATGGCTTCGATATCTCCCCACTTCACGAAAGCAAAGCCTAGAATTTTTTCCTTTTCCTGAAAGCATGTTTAGATAAATGAAGACACAAATGTTCTGAGATGTGGGTTTTGTAGCAATTCCAACCCAGGTTATTCCACCTGTACTGATCGGGCAAGAAAACATGGATTTTCAGAGTGTATCATCCCTGCTCCCCCTTCCTGCCAACAGCAGAAAGAAACGCTGGGAATAACAAAGTTCATTTGTTACCTCGCTGGCATTCCCCATGACTTGCCATAAGGAAAATAAATGAGGCAGCTCGGTGGCAGAGCAGGTGCTGGGGCTGACAGAGCAGATCCCAGGCAGCAGCACGAGGGCTCAGGTGCCAGTTTGTGTTTTCTCTGCTCTCAAAAGCAGCATTTTTGTTGTCGGGAGTCAAGAAGTAGCAGGTTTGGGTTGCATTTCAGGGCAGAATTTTACCACCTATTCGGTGCTCTATGGGAATGCAGCATTTAATCCTTCGCCCAGGCTCAAAAGCTGAGTTTCTTGCAGCTGACAGATATTGGTAAGAGCTGTGGATAACAAATTAGATGGTAATGGTCCCAAGCCCAGCTTGCATCACTGGAGAAGTGGAAGTTGGGTTGAGCTCCCTCACAGCCTGAGCTGGGGTGCAGCTGGACGTGCTGGAGACCTGGCCACGTTCCTGGGTGGGACAAGCTGCTCACATCTCGTTAGTGAGTTAATTGAGCGAGGGGAGGGCCAGCTTGGAGAGCAGGGAGTGGGGACCATCATCTCAGAGTGGTGATTTCTTTGGGGTCATGGACACTGGAGATGCTGGCAGTGCAATAGCACCCAGGAGCTGTGCTTTGGAGATCCTTAGGCTTTGTCTGCTGAATTGTCTGCATTTTAGAAGCCAAAAATACCCCAAAACAGCCCTCTCAAAAAACCAAAAACATCCCACTATTACATTAGGATGTTTCTTCCTTTTTCCCTTGTGAAGCTGATCCCAGCCACTGGAGCTGGGAGTGTGGTCACTCTGTTACCCTGAGCTGGGACATCCCTCCGGGCTGGGAAGGAAGCTGCAGTTTGGGCTGGTGATAGATTAGACACCAGAGACTGCACACAGGAGTGGGGCTGTGAGTAGCTGATACCAGCTCATCTCTACAACCCCAGGCCCATCCCAGTCACTCCTGGCACAGCACAATCCAGATTACTGCTCGCGTGGCTCCCAGAGGTTGTGATTCCTCTGGAAAGGCTCAGCGAGGTGTGTGTCAGAGGGATCTTAAACAGGGGCAAAGCAAACCGACAGAAGCACTTTGAACAGTATCTTAGGGCATGAGGGGTGAGGAGATGGAGTCAGGAGAATGGGATGGTGAGCACAGACACCACAGACATGACCCTGGGTGCCTGTCCCCGGCTCAGGGCCCTCCAGAGCAGCGTGGGAGCCCTGCGTGACTTCCCCCAGCTCTTATCTTCACCCTTGCAACTGTTCCCGGCGCGCTGGGCGGGGAAATGCGTGTCAGTGACTGTCACTAAGCCTTGCCACCTTCTCTTGGTACAGTTGCTGGTGAGAAGAGGGTGCCAGTGATGCCCGGGTCGCCCGTGGAAGTGAAGATACAGTCCAGGTCCTCTCCTCCCAACATGCCGCCGCTGCCCCCCGTCAACGCCGGCGGCCCCCGGCCCGTGTCCTTCACTCCGACTGCACGTAAGCCCAGTACTGCTGCTTGTCCTGGGAGCAGCCCCAGCCAGCAGGGAATGCTGTGCCTGTAGAACGCACTGGGATGGCCCAGCCATCAGCGGGGATGCTGCCTGGCTGTGCGGGAGGGGGGACCAGGGCTTTGCTGCAGTTCTGTAGTGCATGCAGGACACAAACCAGGCTGTGTAATCCCCCTCTGCCCCCCTGCCTGCTCTTGCCTTGCTCCTGGTGCTGCCTTGAGTCTTTCTCTTTGCAGGTGCAGCCTTGATTTCCACCATAAACTCCTTAAAAATTGAATCTTTTATCAGGTCAGCTTCAAGCGAGCCAAGAGCTGGGCTTTCCTCTTTATCTTTTGGAGGAGTTAATTCCCACTCTGCTGTATCTCACTTTGCAGGCAGCATTCCTGCAGCTGAGATTAGAAAGTTTTTCATTTTTTTTCATTTCCCAGCCTTGAAAATTCCTTGCTGTCCATCCAGATTCTCTTTTTTCCATCTTCTCTTTATAATCTTTCCTATTAAGCCACAGTCAGTCCTGATCCTGCCCAGCTGTAGCACAGCCTTGCACCCACTTTCTTCTAGCTGAATGTTGCTTAGAGGTGACTCCATGGATGGAAAGGACCTTCAACCTTTTCTTACAGTCTAGAAAGGCTCTTTTTTTCCCTTCTTTAGCCAACATTTAAGCCATTTAATGTCTTTTTAAAAGCATTGTTCCGGAGCAAAGCTGCTTTACTTTGTTTGGCATGGAGTTATCTGACCCCCACGCGGGGCATGTACATATTTTCCATGCTCTCCTCAGCCCTTTTCCTTGCACAGAGTGTTCCCTAGCTGGTTCTGCGTTGCTGTGCTGTCCATGACAGTGTCTGGGCTATCTCAGAGTTCCATGCTGGCACTGGGGTTTGGAGATTTCCAGCCCAGCCTCCTGGAGGACACACTGTGATGTGCTGGCAGCAGCACTAATCGCTGGGTTATCCCGCCAGACACATTGTCCCCATCTTTATGTGCTCAGGCGTTTTTAATGGCTCGCCTTTTGCTCAGGCAGAAAAAGACCATTAGCAAAGTGACAGAAATTAATTTTTCCAATGAGGATGCTTGGCACGCTGTTAAGGGCCAAGAAGCCTGAATCTGCTGATTGCAGATGACTTAATTGCCTCTTTCCAAGACACATGAGAGATGTGACCTATGGTGAAGTTCATTCTTGCTTTTTCATTTCTCAGTTGCACCAGAGGGTCTTGGTCGCTCAGTGGGGGTGTGACCTGCCCTGGCTTGGGCAGGTGAGGTGGAGCAGTTGGAACAAAGCCATGCCTGCCTGTGGATCACTAACACAGGGTTGGAGAAACAGCAAAACCTTCGACTGTGTAGGACCTAAGGCAGAATTTAAGAGTAGCCTTAGATGATGACTTTGTTCCCAGGAATTTTTTCATCCTGCTGTCCCCAAACCAGCAATTCTACTGGTCTCGGTACGCTGCCTCGCTTGCTGCAGCACTGTGCTCTCACCTGGAAGTCGAGGTGCCAGCCCTGCTGTGTGGTCTGTGGTGAAGCAGGTCCTGGTGATGTGCAGGATCAGATAACTGCCAGCTGCCCTGCGGGGGTGCCGTTGGCAGAGGGTCAGGAGGGCTGAGCCCCAAAACGCCGAGTGCAGCTACGGGGCCGTGTCTAACGGCATCCCCCTGTCCACCAGCATCCTCTGCTTCCTCCTTGGCAGCCTCTCCCGAGGGCCCCCCGCAGTCCCAGGGGTGTCTCACAGCCCCTCATTCTCCTGAGGTATAAATAGAGCCCATTGCTCTCCCCAGACTTTCATCTGAAAGAATAAGAGGAAGTGAAACAGAGAAGGGGAAAGCGCCTCAGTTGTGGCCGCTGGAGAGCACGGAGCTGCACAGCCTTTGCTGTTTGAGAGGAGCTTCTCTTGGCAGCTTCACCCTATTTATAACCCTTTTATAGTGAAAGAAAGGCCTTTATGAGTAATTACCAGAAAGGCCTTGCCTTTCTCCCAGTTCTGGTGTACTCTGTGGAGCTGTACCTATGGTACATCCTGACGTCCCTGTTGCTTTGCTGCTTTGGGAGTGTGTGTGAAAAACAGCTTTTCAGGTTGCTTTGCTCCATGACAAAAGGCATGAGCTCACATTGCCTTTGGACCTCCATCCTCTCAGTGCTGGCCCTCACCTTCATCTCATCATCTGCATGTGAGGGCTGTCACCCCTTGGTTAGCAGGAACCACCTTTGTTGGTCTCTGCAGCCTTATCTTTCCTTGCATCTTAACTGACTCTGGTTACGTTTCCCTCCTGTGCTCACCACGAAGGTCCAGGTGTGTGGAGCCTTTCCAGCCTCCGACCCTGGCATGCCCCAGAGTGGTTTAACTGTTCAAGTACCTCCTGTCTTCTCTGAAAAACCCCTCCTGGGTTCATCAGGATTTGGTATGATCCTTGTGAGGCTGCAGCAGAAATTTTGGCATCTTTTCTTGGAAGTTTCTGCTCCTCCCACAGGCAAGGGGCAGCTCTGCCAGGTGGTTTGAGGGCTTCTCTGAACACCATCACTTGAAATGGTTTTTATACCTTGTGGCCCCCTTGTCAGCACTTAAATCCATAAGGGATTCAGGGCTGGGTTTTTAAGGATAAGCCTTGTGGATCTGCTATGACTCTATTTCCAGTGATGTGCTTTTCACTCTGAAATTCTGGGTTTATACCAAGCTGGGGCCCCAGTGCACAGCTGCTCATCAGACAGGGCTCAGCATTGCACAACCACAGAGCGGGGATGTCAACAATTTATCCTAATCCCTTGCCGAGTTCCCAAACTTCCAGCCCTTCAGTCTGTTTCGACATGCTCACCACTTACAGGAGGCAAAGTTGCAGATGGGACCAGGTTGGAAAAAAACAACTGTGTTTGTGAAACTCCCTGTAAATCCCCAGGGAGGGATGGCAGGCGCAGGGCAGGCTCTGCCAGCCCTCCTCGGGCGAGGTGGAGCCGCCTGAGCTGCCCCTCAGCAGCAGCAGCAGCCTCCTGGCTGCAGGATGGATCCACTCCAGCACCAGACCGCAGGGATGTGCCCACCTGGTGCTCAGCACGGCTTCTGTCTCCCCTTTGCAGTGCCCAACGGAATAAACCATTCCCCCCCGACACTGAACGGGGCCCCGTCCCCACCCCAGAGGTTCAGCAACGGCCCTTCCTCATCCTCCTCCTCCTCACTGACCAACCAGCAGCTCCCAGCCACTTGTGGAGCCCGGCAGCTGAGCAAGCTGAAGCGTTTCCTCACCACCCTGCAGCAGTTTGGGAATGACATCTCACCGGAGATCGGGGAGAAGGTCCGGACCCTCGTTCTGGCACTCGTGGTAAGTCCTGCACCATCCCGGGCTGCCTGGCTTTTCCCAGGTCCTGGCACACAGTGTTGTCTGTTTGCATCTTTGCTGAGCAAGACTCTTATGTTTGTGCTTCCTGAGAAAATGAATGATTTATTTTTTCTTTGCTCTGTTTCAAAAAGCTGTTGGTCCACTGGCTTAGGCACAAGATTGTGTGCAGCTAAACTTAAGGAAAGCTGGAAGGAATTGGACAAAGCTTTTCTGTAAATCATGGAATCACAGAATGGTTTGATTTGGGACCTCAAAGATCATCTCATTCCTAAGTCCTGCCATGAGAACACCCTTCAAAGCCAAATCAACAGGTCTTGCTGCAGAATTGTATCCAGTGTTTGCATTTATACAGAATAAATGGGAGGAATGCTGTCCAGTGCATTAGACATGATACTGCACATGCTTGACAAAGACATGGAGTGACAGGACAAGAGGGAATGGCTTTAAACTGAAAAAGAGGAGGTTTGGATTGCATATTAGGAAGAAATCCTTCCCTGTGAGGGTGGGCAGGCCCTGGCACAGGGTGCCCAGAGCAGCTGGGGCTGCTCCTGGGTCCCTGGCAGTGCCCAAGGCCAGGCTGGACAGGGCTTGGAGCAGCCTGGGGCAGTGGCAGGTGTCCCTGCCCATGGCAGGGGTGGAATGAGATGGCCTTTAAGGATGTTTCCAACCCAAATCATTCTGTGACTTTGGACGGAGGCCCTGAAGCCCTGGGCAGCTGTGGTCCTGTGGGGCACCCAGTGGGGCTCCTGCACTGATCTCTGCTTTTTGGCGCCTGTTCTTTTGAGGCTCAGCAGGCACTGAAGGGAGGTAGACTGCAACAGCCTGGAGCATTTCTGCTTCCAAGGCAAACCTGAGTCTGTCCATGTCCTCTGGGTCACTCCCAGGGCTCAAGCACTGGATGTAAAATGCTGCTGCATTTATATAGCATATTTAATTCCATGGGTGTAGGGTTGTACCTTAGCCTACCCTTTTGGGGAGAAAAGGAGAAGCTGTCTAGGTCCCTTTGGCTCTTATTCTCACCCCCAGATTGTGTTTGTTGCTGCAGGGGTGAGTTTTGTATATGCAGATTATAAAATGCTGCTGTCCCAGGGATTCCCCAGCCTGAGCAGCACTGGGGGAGGCAGGGCTGGACCAGGAGAGGACCACAGTGAACAGAAGGCTGCTGAGACTCCATGGATAGGTTAGATGAGGAGAACTGAAGGGGAGGAAGGTGTGCAGTTCTGAGCAGCTGGGATCAAAGTCTGACTCTCCACAGCCTGCCCCAGCATGCAGTAGATGCCAGCTGGGTCCTGCTGCCCTGGAGTCAGCCTCTGCCTCCCACTCTGGAGCTGGGGGAGTGCTGAGCCACGCAGTTCCCAACCCTCTCCTAGTGCAGCATTCCTGCTCTGCTGGCCTGAGCCTTGCTGGCTGCATCCAGCAGGATCCAATGCAAACACTGTCAGTCCTGGAGCAGCAGATGCTGTCTCCCTCCCAGTTCTGTTCATTTGGAGCCATTTCCCACATGTCTAAAAATAAGAACAAAATGCCATTTCATTTCTTAATTTCTTTTCTCAGAACTCAACGGTGACAATCGAGGAATTTCACTGCAAGCTGCAAGAGGCGACCAACTTCCCCCTGCGGCCGTTTGTGATCCCCTTCCTGAAGGTGACAGGGAGCTGCTGGGGCTTGCTGACACTCTGTGTGCCTGCCTGTGCCTCTTGGCACTGTGACATTGCTGGGAAAGCTCTCCTTGCAGGCAGCACAGCGATTCTGCTGGAGCCCAAGACAGACTGCACAGAGCGTAGCGCTGGCCGTGTGGGACTGGCTGACGTTGTGCTGAGTGCCACATATGTCTGCTTGTGTGCTGGAGATAAAGGAGGCAAACCAAGCTCCATGTGGCAGCTTCTGAGCCTATAATCTTATTTGCAAATGTTCAGATCTAGAATGTTTGAAGTGCTGGCACACGGAGTCTGTCTGGGATTGTTAAATTACAGAATCACAGGATGGTTTGGGTTGGAAGGGACCAAAAGCCCATCTCATTCCAGCCCCCTGCCATGGGCAGGGACACCTAGACCTGGTTGCTCCAAGCCCTGTCCAACCTTGCCTTGTGCACTTCCAGAGATGGGGATTCCACAACACCTCTGGGTAACTAGCTGCTGGAAGCACACAGTGCTTCCTGTAACACTTGGATTTTGGGTCCACCAACATCAGGCTCCTGGGAAAATACAGGTAAATCTGACAGTGCAGACACCAGGAGCTGGGGGATCCTGATGGGGGGTCATGGGTCGCAGGTGTTACTGCTCTGAGCAGCTGGAAAGCCCTGCCCTGCTGTAATCCAGCCCCGTGCTTGTTCTCCAGGCCAACCTCCCTCTGCTGCAGCGGGAGCTGCTGCACTGTGCCCGCGCTGCCAAGCAAACGCCCTCGCAGTACCTGGCACAGCACGAGCACATCCTGCTCAACACCAACACCACGTCTCCCGCTGACTCCTCCGAGCTGCTCATCGAGGTCAACGGCAATGGCAAGAGGCACAGTCCAGACAGGTGAAAAACAGCTTTTGTCACTCTGCTCAGTTGTTGAAGTCGTGACTTTTGTTTTATCTTTGCTGCTGACAAATCTTTAGGCAGCATCCAGGATCTTATCACTCCCAACAACTATTCTGGCTGTTCTAAGACTCCAATGACTGCTCCTACTGCACTATGAATTCAGGTTGGGTTCCTCTTTCAGGCAGGGTGTGTCCCAGAGGGACTTTTGGGTAGCACTGAAAAGCCCGAGCCAGAGAGCTGAGCAGTTTGCCACCCCCAAGGCAATGAGCGGAGGCTTTGGCAGGGCTGGGAAGGATGCGCTTCATTTTCACCACGTTTTATTCCAAGATAAAAGTTGTTATGCAATTATGTGGAGCATGCCTCAAATTTATAAAAACTGTGAAATTTTAATTTGGTCATGCTCAGAGAGATGAATCACAACACTCAGGCATCCTGAACCCTTTTCTTTGATGGGGTCACTTTGTGCATCGCCTCACAAATTGAGCGCATTTATTTGAGCTCTCTGCATTTACCCCGTGGTAAAATCCTTGCTGCCCAAACCCTGCTGATTCCGAATCTGCATCTTTCTGAGTACATGTATGGGATGCTAAGGAATGCCTGTCTGTGCTGGTGTCATTGCAGGAGGGAAGACAGCAGCTTTGAGAGGGAGCCGCTGCCAACAGAGCCTCCGGCCAAGAGGGTTTGCACCATCAGCCCCGCGCCCCGGCACAGCCCTGCCCTCACCATCCCCCTGATGAACCCCAGCGGGCAGTTCCACCCCACCCCACCACCCCTGCAGCACTACACCTTGGAAGACATTGCCACCTCCCACCTCTACAGGGACCCCAGCAAGATGCTGGAGCACAGAGAGATCCGGGACAGGCACGGTGGGCTTGGTGAGAGCCTGGCTGAGCTTTGGTGTTGGTCTTTGCTTGGCCACTCATACCCAAAGGTGGTTGATGCTGGGCATGTCCTGACAGCTGAGTCTTTGCAGGGGGTTCAGAGGAAACAGCTCCCCTTGGGAAGTTGCAAACAGGAGGATTGAGAGTTTATATTTCCCTGTATGAAGGCTGGAGTCACTGAGGGTGAGGAGGAAGGACTTGGTGTATGAGTTGAGTGTAGCCAACCCAGCAGGCAGGAAGAGAGGGCAAGGAAATAGAAATTAACTTTTCCAAGATCTCCAAAGCAGGAGAGTAGAGATTGACCCCCTGCCCTGTTTCTCCAAAGGATGTGTGGGAGGTGCATGATGTTTTTCCAGCACAGCAGCCTGAATTACAGCCTCTGAGCTGCTGTGGGTTTATAACAGGAGAACCAGCTCCACAAGCAGGTCAGAGCTGGAGCCACAAGTGGATTGTAGCACTTCTCAGACAGTGAAGCAGACAGGGATAAAAAAGCATCAGCAAGGAATTACCCCTGTAGAGCTGCCACCTGGAGATGTGTTTTAAAATCCCAGCTGTGTGGAGCTGGAAATAGAGCTCTTTATTCTTGCTTTGGGGCCACCTCTCTCTCCACTGGTCCATCTAATCCCTCTGTGGCTGTGTTTTGTTGCAGGGTTGAATGGAGGCTACCAGGACGAGCTGGTGGATCACCGCCTGACAGAGAGGGAGTGGGCGGACGAGTGGAAGCATCTCGATCACGTAAGGAACTGCAGGGGCTGTGGGAAGCTCTGTGGGAAGCAGCAACCCAGTGTTCCACCTGCTCCCGTTGGTGATTTCCTTGTTGATACCACATCCAGGCTCTCCTAGTGGCTGGTGGAGGAACAAGCCATCACAAAGCAGGTGGATGGTGGGGAGGGCTGAGAGGCGCTGTAGTGCTTTCCTGCCCGTGGTCAGTGGAAACTAAGATTGGTGTGGATGAAGTATCTAGAGCTGGGGAGCTTCTCCTGCAGAGCAGGGCCAGGTGCTGCCGTGGCTGGCTGAGCAACCAAACCCAGCCTTATCCCCACTAGGATCTTTTCTGCCCCAGCCCTGGCCAGCACAAGTGCACTGATACACTAAGTGCAGTCAGGATATGGACTTACAAAATGAGCAAACCTATCATTACTGGATTTTAAGACTTTTTTTCCCTGAGGTGCCTGCCTTTTATGGACCAAAAAAGGCACCAACAGCAAGACCTGGTGCTTCTGGCAGATTTTATGCTGAGCTTTTTCCTTCTGAGCAAGGCAGCTCCTCCAGGCACTTCACTGCTGTTTCCATCAAAGAGATGGGATTAAAATTCAGCTTTGATCATAAATGCAGAGAGACCTCACGGTTTAAAGCCAATGGGGTTTTTTGAGGGGATGGTGGTGGGGTGGAGCAGAGGCCCTGTAGCTGACTATTTGGAGTTGGACTGTGACTCTGGAGCACTGACACCAAGATCATATCCAAATCCTGTGGGAAAGTGGTGGGGTTTTCCTCTCCACTTTTAGGAGCACGTCCTGGAGGTGTTGAGCTGCCTCTTGTGGTGACCCCACCTAGTGCTGTACCCTGGGCACGGCACCATCCCAAATCTGGAAAACCACCTCTCTCCCGTCTCATCTGCCTGGCATGGTCCCTCCATGGCGAAACCCATGATGACTGAGACCCTTTTCCCCTGCAGGCCCTGAACTGCATCATGGAGATGGTGGAGAAGACGCGGCGCTCCATGGCGGTGCTGCGGCGCTGCCAGGAGGCCGACAGGGAGGAGCTCAACTACTGGAAGCGGCGCTGCTCCGAGACGGCCGAGCCGCGCAAGGCGGGCGCCGAGCTGCTCAGCCGCCAGCACAGCCCCGCCAGTGCAGACTCTGCCGGCAGCGGTGAGCGGGGCAGGGACGGGGGGCCTTCGTGCCACCCACGGGATGAGTTTGGTTAAGCGCTGCTGTGGATGTGACAGCCTGTGGCATTCACATCCTCTGGAAAAATCCCTTTGCCCAGGATTTTTCTCCCGGGAACCTGAGAAGCCTCAGAGAAAAGGAAAACAATTCTCATCTCATTTGCTTCTCCTGTGCTGTGCTCATGTGCAATGTGTTTGGGGATTGTTACCCACAGGTGATTGTTTCATTGCATTCTGCTGGGAGTTGTTTTCACTCTTTGGCCACTCAGGGCCAAGCTGTGTCAGGGCTCTGGAGAGAGTCACGAGTTTTCATTATTGTCTTTATAGCATTCAGTAAGTATCCTTTCTGCATTCTTTGGTATAGTTTAGTATAGTATTCTTAAAGTATTCTTTAATATATATTAAATATATAATATTTTATATTAATATATATACTTATACATTTTATATATGTTATATTTTATATGTATTTAATTATACATATAATATATAATTAAATTTAATCTATTAAAGTATTCATTAATATAATATAGTATCATAAAGTAATAAATTAGCCTTCTGAGAACATGAAGTCAGATTCATCATTCCTGCCTTTGTCGGGGCACTTCCCAGCAAATACAATAACAGCCTGGTCAGAGAGAGAGAAAGCTGGATGAGTTTTCCCATGAATTGGCCTGGGAAGCTTTAGGGAGCTGGAGAGAAACAGTGATAGTCAAATATAATCTGCAGGTGGTGTTTTTTGACAATCTGTTTTGCTGTTTTTCTCATAAGGTTGTTTACAAATGGGTGTCTTGTTGATTAGGCAATCATGTGAAAGGTATTGATTAAATGACCAATCAGGTGCACCTGTAGTGAACTAAGGTATAAAAGAAGGGAGGATCAAATAGGGCTTTTGCCATTTTGCCTTCTGGAAAAAAAAAAACAAACAAAAAAACCCAAAAAACCCCTAAAAACCACCAAAACAAATTAAAAAAAAAAAAACCCAGGCTGTCATATCCACACAGTGCTTAAGTGTTTTTCTCAAGGATTTGAAGAGAGGCCACACAGGAACCAGTTTTTGTAAGTGTCTAAAGGCTCCTTTGCTCACTGCTGGCCAAAGCTGGTCCAAAGCTGGGGGTGAAGAGGCAGGGAAGAGGTGTTAGTCTCCACCACTCTTCCCTTTCCAGTCCCTCTTGCCTGAAGGATTTTAAATCTCAAGGTCTATTTATTCTAAAAATACCAAAGGCTTTTGTAAGTGTAATAGCTACCTGTGTTACTAATTCATGATATTTTTATATCATGAGTCAATGTTATCAAAGCTGACTGGTTTCCCCATCCAGTATGCAGGGGTTTGACCCTATAGAAAAATAAGTCTAAAATGCTGATTTATTTCAATGTAATTCAGATTTCCATGCAAACAAACTCACTGCAATTCAAGTTCTGGGGGAAAACCCTCTGATTATTCAGTAATAAAAATGGATTTCTTTTAGCAAGAACAAATGTCAATTTGATGTATATTCTACTTGTTTGTATACAAAACAGAGAATGAATCCTCCTGCAAGGAATTCAAGTGCCCCTGGCTCCAGTTGCCACCAAGCCTGAGGAGCAGTGGGTGTGTGTGACAGCCTGGGGGGACAGCCAGCTTTTAGCCCTTCTATATTTAAGTATATCATGACTAATACACTTCCAGCCCCATGTTGTTAAAGATGATATAATTAAAAATTTTTATATAAATTTAGAACGCTGTTGCTTTCTCCCTGTGGGACCTAGGGATAATTTGCAAGCTCTATTGCTCTTGTGAGAAGGTTCAGTTAAGCATCAAGCAGCATCTCCAGGTGTCTTGGAGGACAGTTTGTCCATAAGTTGAAGCCTTTGAATTGCCCTGGGATTGGGAAGTGCTGTGCTTAATGTAAACTGCTGGTGTACAGATTGATGCTCACAGCCCGTGGACAGTGCACAAGTCAGATAACATACATTTATAAGCATTGCCTGTTGTTTTAGAGTACCAGGAGATAGGTTATACGGTGTCATAAATTATGCAAGGTGCTAATTAAATGTTGTAATTTATCATCTGAGTGCTGGAGGAGTTGCTTTAACCGTAGGAATCCTCCGCTTGGAGTTTTAGCTGGTCAATCCTTCCCTGCCCCGCGATGTCCTGAGCTACCACTGGGCACGTGAGCGGCAGCTGGGTGGGATAAGGCTTTGCCAACCTTTCCCTGTGTCCCTTATTCCAGCAGATTCCCTGCGGGAGTTCAGCAGCAGGTCGGGGACGGGCTACGTCACGGAGGAGATTTGGAAAAAAGCCGGTGAGCGTTCGCGGTGCGCGCGGCCGGGATCCCGCCGGATCGCCCGGGTACACACAGAGCACGCGTGCTGCGGGTCTGCTGTGCAGAAACAGCAGGAGCCCAGCTGCAGCAACGCCCCACGATGTGCACATCTGGCTGCCATCATCCCCACCCTGGCTTCCCCAGTGGGCTCTGCTCCTCCGTGATGCCACGGGGATCCCGTGGCACTGAGCCTGGCCTCGCCGCGCGTCGGATGCTGGTGCTGGGAACACACAGCTGGAGCCGTGTTTCTCTGGGAGGCTCCCCTCGCTGCCGGGGTGGGTGGGTGAGGCTGCTCTTTCCTTCCAGAAGAAGCTGTGAACGAGGTGAAGCGGCAGGCCATGTCGGAGGTGCAGAAGGCGGTGGCCGAGGCGGAGCAGAAGGCGTTTGAGATGATCGCGTCGGAGCGGGCGCGCATGGAGCAGACCATCGCCGACGCCAAGCGCCAGGCCACCGAGGACGCCTTCCTCGTCATCAACGAGCAGGAGGAGTCCACCGAGGTGAGGTGCCGGGGCACGGCCTGGCAAGGGCTTGCCAAGGCTGCAGAGTCTCCAGGTCAAGCCTGCGGATCCCCCTGCCTTTTCACAGAATCATAAATCACACAATGGGTTGGGTTGGATGAGACCTCAAAGATCATCTCATTCCAAGCCATGAGCAGGGACACCTGCCACTAGACCAGGGTTCTCCAAACTCCATCCAGTCTTCAACACCTTTTCCTTTTAGAAGTTTCTCTCCAATCAATAACTAAAGCAGTGCACGAATATCATCAAAAATCCTTTTTAGGTTTTGCTGGCAGGGAGTCAGCCTGAACAATGTCTGTGGACACGTGTGTGTGCAACCACTGGGCACCCTGAGCTGGACTCCGTGTCATCACCAGGGATTTTGTGGGATTGAAAGAGGTGTAGAAGCAAAGAGAAAAGGATGCTACTGCATGCAGCAGTTTAGCTCAGAAATTACGGTGGTGTACTTTATCTTTGCAGGAGAGAAATTGCTGTTTGAGGGCTTGAAAACAGGGCAGGGCAGAGGCTGGGCTGCAGGAAAAGCCCTTGCACATTCCTGGTGCTCTGTGCCACACTTGCATGTTGCGTAAGAAGGGATGCATCTTGGTTTGTCATAGCCAGTGACATGTGCTGAATGGGTGCCTCAGAGAATCTCTTTCTACTCTTTAATCATCAGTCACCCTCCCTGTTGCTTAACAAGTTCACTTGGTAAAGCTTGTGAGATTTTGGGCAAGGTGAATCCTATGGCTCATTCCTGCACTACCACATCCCATCCCCGTGGGCTTTGCTGCCTATTTTAATTTCTCTACATATACAAAAGCAGAGGGTTTACATATACAAAAGCAGAGGGTTTGTGTCTGCTGAGCAGAAATCTGATGGGACTGTGCTGTCCGTGTCTGCTGGGTGTGGGGACAGTAGGTCCAAACCTCCTGGAGGGTTTCAGCTCAGCTGGGGCTCGGCAAGTGTGGCCAGAACCACGGAGTTGCTAGGTGGCATTCCAGAGAGTTATGTCCATAGTGAAATTGCTGAGGGTTGAACGCACCAGTCGCATGATGGGAGTGGGTGGAACTGCTCAGGAAGCCATGGAAGGAATGAGGCAAGTAGTGATTTCTCCATAGGGGAATAGCAGAGGAGTGTCCTCCTCCTCCAGCTGTGCTGAGGAGTGGTCTGGGACCTCGGGAGCTGCTGAGCACCCCTGTGCAAGCCCTAGAGCCCTTGTCTAAAAGCTGTCCTGTGTTCTGGCACATCTTGTAACCTTTACAACACAGCTGAAAAACACTTGAAGTGTAAACAGCTGCGAAGCAGTGACCCAGTTTTCCAAGAACTACCACAGCCTTTGGTAGGGGCTTTTTGGTCTCAAGTCCTGCTTCTCATGGAAGGTGGAGGACCTTTGGGGACACAGAGGCTCTGGAGCAGCTCACTCCAAAGTGAGCCAGTCAGGTGCTTCACTGCCAGCCCATGAATCATCACCGTGAGCTGGTGGCTCCAGTGCTGTGCGTGGCAGTGGGAATCTCCCAGCCTTTCCCCACGGCAGGGCTGCCTGGTAGAGCCCAGCACCTCCCAGCACCCACTCCCACAGCTCTTTGATGGTGGTCACAGCAGCCGTGTCCCCACAAAGGCCAGCTCTGACAGAAGCTGCGTTGCCACAGCTGAGCTTCCCTCCCCAGTGTGTGTTTGCTACGCCCCGGTCCAGCTGCAGGGAAGCTGCTCTGCCGTTCCTCCCCTCCCAGAGCAGCTGCAGCCCTCGCTCCGGCGCTGGCCCCTTGCCCCGCGCTCCGAGGGAAGCGGTGGCACTGGGAGCCACCAGCTGACACCTCTCCCGGCGGCCAGAGGGGCTTTGCTCCGCTTCCAGGCTGAAGTTCAGGCTCTGGCAGTGCTTCCACCTGGCTGGGAGGCTTTCAAATGAGCATTTGCTTTTCCAAATTGGCCCGCTCCAACCTCTTGTGAGCGAGGCAGGGTGCGGAGCAAATGGTGCCTGTGCAGCGCGCCGTGATCCCCGCGGAGAGCGCTTGGCTGGGAGCGAGACCAAAATAGAGCTGCTTAAAACAGGAAATAAAAAGGCCCAATAGCAGCATCTGCAGCGTGTTTTTCGGTCCGTGCCTGCTGTTTCCTCTCTGCATTCGGGTGGGTCTAGGGGAGAGGATGTGCCTGGAGCAGCGTGACAGCGGCTGCGGGCAAAGAGCAGCGGGGGTTAGAACCGTTGGCAAAGAGCTGGGAAATAGCAGGAATTAATGGATTGCTCATTTTCATATTCTCAAATCTGGGCCAGAGGGGATGAACAGTCCCTGCTGGAGCTGAGTCAGCACCGTCCTGCAGCTCCTAGGGAAACTAACCCCCTTTCGAGCACAGTGTCTTGCTTTGCAGAGCTGCTGGAACTGCGGCCGCAAGGCCAGCGAGACGTGCAGCGGCTGCAACATCGCCCGCTACTGCGGCTCCTTCTGCCAGCACAAGGACTGGGAGAGGCACCACCGCATCTGCGGGCAAGGCCTGCACGGCCAGAGCAAGCCCCTGGCCCTGCCCACGGGCCGGGTGGCAGCAGCAGCCAAGAGCCTCGATGGCATCCCCAGCCCAGCCCTGGAGAAGACCTCGGCCACCACCTCGCGCTCCTCCACGCCGGCGTCCGTGACGGCCATAGACACGAACGGACTCTAGGAGAGAGGTTTGGCCTGGCTCCGCTGGATGAGTTCCCCGGGGTTTTTTAAGCTGAAAAACCCCCTGCAGCAACTGTTATCACTTGACACGTTTGACACATCGGCGCGCCCGCACTCCGGCTTTGCCCTCTCATCCTGCCTTTTCCTTTGTGGCTCGTGGACTGGGGCGAGCCTCGCCTGCAGCATCTCCCTGCTCCTCTCAGGGGGACACCAGAGCAGCGTCAGGACTTGGGGGACCTGGACTGGGGGGAGAGCGCTGGCACACGCCGGAGATGCTGAGAGTGTGGTGCCCAAGCAAGGAGCCCTGTCCTTGTGGCATGCTCAGGCTCGCTTCCCAAGGTGTCAGAGCCACCACTGCCTCCTTCTGCCACCTTTGCTCCGTAATATCCTTGTTTTGTCCCTGCTCCCAGGCAGCTGTGCCTCAGGTGGCTGTGTGGGCCGGTTGTTGCTGTGAACAGACCAGAGCCAATTTCCCAGCGGGAGCATCTCAGCCTCTGTGCGATGGCAAAAGCTGAGCCCACTTCTCCTGCCTCCAGGCTGGCAGCTGAGGGTTGTAGAGAGGGAGGAGGGGATTCGTCTGCTCTAAAACAAGAGGCAGTGGCAGGGAGGTACTGCTGGATGGCCTGGATTTCATCCCAGTCTGTGGTGAGACAGACAGTTGGGTGTTTCCTGGGTGGGGCCTGTGCTGGGGGAACACGTGCACAGCAGATCTGGGCTGGGTGCAGGTGCCCTTTCCACCTGGGTGCCGTTGTTTTGTTTTTGCACTGCCTGGAAGCTGCTGGTTTGTGAGTTCCTGCTGTTGTTTTTGAGCCCAGGGGTCCTCGCTGGTGCGAGGGGTTGTTTACAGCCTGTGCTCTCCACTCACACTGGTGAAAGAAAGGCAGGACTGGGTGTCCTGTGTGGATTTTTATCCCCTGCTCCAGGGGATTCCTGCAGTGCTGCATCCAGAGATGCCCAGGGATGTGCATCCACCTTCAGAGATTGTCCCAAAACCCCAGGCTCAGAGGATCCCAAAGCCAGAGGATCACAAGGTCCCTGGGGAAGGGGGCCAGCCTGGGGAGCTCTGTCCATCATAGAGTCCCTGCTGTGGGGTGGAAAAAGGGACTGGGGGGACCCAGGGCAGTGCAGGCTGTGACAGCACAGCCCTGCAGCAGGGCTGGCCAGGAGTGTCACACAGGGTGGCAGTGGCACAGGGTGTGGCAGGGAGGGGACGTGCCCTCCAGGAGCTGCTCCCAACTCCCACGGGGGCTCTGGAAATCCTTCTCTTCAGCAGAGCCATGTTTGGGACTGTGTGTGTGCCACTGGGCTGCAGCCCAATGAGGTGAGTAACTCCCAAATTCTTTTTGATCACTTCTTCAATTGGAGGCCAATAATGGAGCTGTAAGGAGTTGTCACAGGGGTGAGCAGGGAACCTGCTGCTCCAGCCCTGGCCCCTTGGAAAGCTCCTTGGGAAGCTGTTCTTGTGGGATGGAGCTGGTGATTCCCTGTCTGCAAGGTTTTGTTCCAAAGCCACAAGGTCTCCTGGTGAATCCCACGGCTCCAGTGGCCCTGGGGATGTCTCCCCTGTGTCCCCATGAGTTGGTGCTGGAGCTCAGCACCTGCGCTGGCATTGAGGCAGCTCCCAGTGGGGATGGCATGGAGCCACCCTGACCTGCAGCAGCCCCTCCTAGGGCTGTCAGGAAGGGATTTCCTGCCCTAAGGGACACTTGGAACAGCCTCAGGTGAATCCCACGTGGTTGTGGTGTCCCCTCCTCACCTGCAGCCCAGCCCCACGCTGTGGTGTGTGGTGGCAGTGCCAGGCTGGGGTGGGAAGGGGGAGCAGGGCAGGGCTGGAAGGAACTGCTTGTAAATAGATTGTCTTCCATAACTCTCATGCAACATTGATGGCTGTGTATTAAAATTAACCCCAGTGTAAATGAATGAAATACTAACAGTCATGATTAGAATGATTGCTTCTTCTCTTTTTGGTTGTTTTTTTAAAAGATGGAATGATAAATGTGAACTTGGGGTGTGGGAAGACATTGGGTTAAGGTTTCTATTTTTTTTTTTTTTTGACATTTAATTCTGTAATAGAAATTTGTTACTTCATTCCTGTGCATAACTTATTTAATGTCCTGTATAAAGGAACCCAAACTGTTACAGATGTATTTAGTTTGTTCTACTCAAAAGTAGTCAATAAAAAGATTATATTCATCCTCCAGCTCCCCTTCTCTCTGGGAAGGGGCAGAGGTTTTCAGCCATGCTCAGGCAGCTCTTGGGATTTTTGGGGAATGCTGCCACACCTTGGCCTTGGCCAGGGGACTTTTAGGGACAAAAATTGCCTCCCCTGTGGTGGTGATGCTGTGGGCAAAGCCTGGGAACAGGTGCAGGCAGAGCTGGAGTTCAGCCCTGTCCTCAGTGATTTCTTTGAGTTTATAGCTCAGTGTGTTGATTTCTGAGCTTTTTTTAAATGATCTTTTCTATGTGAGCACAGAGCAGCCCGCAGGGTGCTGTCTCAGCTGGCTGCCACTGCCAGCCCTCTGCCCCTCGGCGATGCCCCCTGCCCACACCTTGGCTTAATCTGAGGATTTTGGTCTGCAGGCTGCTGCAAACATTCATCCAGGGGTGAAGAAACCCAAAACTGACGGGGGAGGCCCACACGGGGCTGGGGCGGCGGCTCAGGAATCCCAAAGCAGAGCCTGCTGCAGCTCTGCCCCTGTGGCTGCCCCTCTCTAAGCCCCCTGTCCCTTGCTGCTGTGGCTGCAGCACATCCCTGCAGCCCGTGTTCCTCACTCCCGGGGCAGCAGGGTGGCCCTGCAGCCCGTGTTCCTCACTCCCGGGGCAGCAGGGTGGCCCTGCAGCCCGAGTTCCTCACTCCCGGGGCAGCAGCACATCCCTGCAGCCCGTGTTCCTCACTCCCGGGGCAGCAGCACATCCCTGCAGCCCGTGTTCCTCACTCCCGGGGCAGCAGCACATCCCTGCAGCCCGTGTTCCTCACTCCCGGGGCAGCAGCACATCCCTGCAGCCCGTGTTCCTCACTCCCGGGGCAGCAGCACATCCCTGCAGCCCGAGTTCCTCACTCCCGGGGCAGCAGCACATCCCTGCAGCCCGAGTTCCTCACTCCCGGGGGAGCAGGGTGGCCCTGCAGCCCGTGTTCCTCACTCCCGGGGCAGCAGGGTGGCCCTGCAGCTGCCCCTGCCCGGGGCTGAGCCACCTCTGCCGCCCCGTGATCCCAGCAAAGCCCGGCTTGGGCCAGGGGAAGCAGCAGGGACTGACACTCGGGGGGACAACGGGGGAATGGGGCCCCGTGGGGACAGGGACAGGCTCTGTCCCCATCCTGGGAAGGACACTTTGTGTGTGTGTGTGTGCCGCGCCTGCCCTGGGCTGGCAGCAGCAGCTGCTGTCCCTGCAAGCAGGAGCTTCCCTTCTCTGCAGCTTGCTCCTGCCAGCAGCAGCTCAGCCCCTGGCACCCGAACCCGGGCAGCTTCTGCTGGAGCACAGCGAGCACCCTAAAGGCCAGAGCCCTGCCGTGCTGTCACCCCCTGGGGCCAGCGGTGACGCTGTGTCAGAGCCGCCCAGCACAGTGCAGGGGGGTCCCCAGGAGGGAGCTGCACCCACTGCCCCTTCGGGCACAGCTTCTCCTGCCTGCAGGGACTGGGGCAGAAAAACTCCAATGAATGGTTCTGGTGGAGCAGCACCCACAGGGACTGGGAGAAGAGGTTGGACGTGGTAGCAGGTCCTGGGTGAGTGAAGAGTGGGGGTGCAGCCACCCCTGGAGCCACACTGGTGCTGAGGACAGGCAGGGGCACAAGGATGGTGTTCTCCAGGCCAGCAGGGTGGCTGGTGGCCCTCCTGCCCCCTGTGCCCTCCCACTCCCCCCACACTGGCTGTGACAATGCGTTTTTCCCAGCTCAGCAGAGGATCTGCTGCTGCAGCACCACCAAGGAAACCCCCAGTGCCACCCTGGAGCGGGTGGGATCTGCTCCAGCCTTCCCCCTCACTGAGTGCCCCCACCCCAGACCCCTCCCCGCTGCCTCAGCTCCAGCTTCTGGCACCACTGCCCCGTGCCAAGGCTGGGTTATGGGAACTGAGGCAGCAGCAGAGACTGGAGCCACTGTGGCCTTCCCTGGCAGTGGGATGTGCTGGGGACAGGCTCAGCCGTGGGCACAGCTGCTGGGCACAAAGCCAGGCTCAAAGCCACATGCTGCCAGCGTGGCAGGGCATGATCGGGTACGCCTTGCCAGAAGTACTTCATGAAATATTTTTTTCCCCTATAAAACACTCTTGACAATCCATATCAGGCCACCTGGCTCCCTGGGCAGGATGTCACCGCTGGCCAGGGCCGTGTCCCCCTGCCCATCCCTGGGCAGCCTCGGAGCCAGGAGGAAGAGGAGCTGAGTGCAAGAGGGACTGAGGCTCCCGGAATGCAGCACCAGCCCAGTGCTCCCCGGGGGCCGGGCTGCCACCCCACCCACAGCCCCCCAGGCAGCTCGGACACTGGCTTAGGAGCAGGAGAAATAAATAAATTAACATGAAAAGAGCAAAGGAGCAAAACACTGGCAGGGCCTGGGGCAGGCAGCCCCCGCTGGCCACAGGAGGGAAGGGAGGGACAGGGAGGTGACAAAGGCGACAGAGGCCGTGCCCAGGGCTCCGCGTCCTCCCGCATGCTGATGGTGTCCTGCAGACGCTGCCCCGGGTCAGTTGTTGTTCATGATCCACCAGGAAGCTGGGAAGAGAGGGAAAGCAGGGAGCTGAGGGCACTGCGAAACTGGGAACGGGGATTTGGGGTGGCAGAGATCGGGGACCTGACCCTGCAGGTCCCTGGCTCTAAAGCACCCACACCCACCCCGGGCAGGGAGCCTGGAGAGGGGTGAGCCCCTGGAACTGTGGCAGTTTCTGCAGGAGAGCACTGGGAATGTGGTCAGTGGCACTGGCAGCTCAGGAGCAGCAGGGTTCAGTCCAAATTAATCCATGGTTTATGGACTAATATTTTACAAGACCCTGAAGTGATTCCTGAAAGCAAACTGGGGCTGAATTTGGTTCCCAGTCCCCACAGCTGGTCCCACTTCCATGGGTGCCCTGGGAATGTGCACGCTCCCTGTGCTGGCCTCCCCCTGCCCCTGCACTGGGCTGGAACCCCTGGCACTGAGCTGGGAGCACCAGCGCTTTGCAGAGCAGGTTCAGGGCTCAGGGGAAACACAAAATGAGCCACCAGGGGTATTTGGGCCAGGACTCAGCTTATCTGCTACCCGAGCAGTGTCCCTGCTCCTGGCTGTCCCCACCCTTGGGCAGGGGACAGACCCCAGCTCACACAGCCACACCTGCTGGGGACAACGGGTCTCACCCGAGGCTTGAAAAACCTCATTTAGGTCACCCCAAACCGATTTTGTGCTCTGAAGGGAGCCACAGTGCCGGCCCCTGCCCTGCTCCTGCCCCTGCAGCACACCCAGAGCAGGACTGAGGCAGCCTCACCTGGGAAGAGCATGGTGGTCAGCAGCTCCGGGGACTCCAGCAAGCTGAGGATGGACTGCTGGAAAGCCTTGCTGCAGCTGGACTGCAAGTGGCTGTCAAACAGGGTGCAGGGTCAGGGGGACGTGGTGCCAGGGCCCTGTGCCCACACACAGGGACAGGGCAGCTTCTGCACCCCCAGCACCAGCCCCTGCTCCTGCCCTGCTCCCCAAATCCTTGATCGGGGTGTTCACCCCTGTGAGCTGCAGCTGCCCGGGGCACACAGGGCAGGGCAGGGGGACGGGCTGGGCATGGGAAGGGAGCAGTGGGCACCCCCTTTGACCCCCCAGCCCCGACACGGGCACTGTCCCACCTTCTCCACGAGGTCACGTCCTGCCAGAACTCGTACAGGATGAAGCAGGCCTCGTCCGTCAGCTTGCAGGCAGAGACACTGTGGGGACAGAGTGACCCTGAGCCGGGCTGGGCAGCCTGGCACGGCCCTGCACGAGCCTGGCATGGCCCTGCACGAGCCTGGCATGGCCCTGCATGAGCCTGGTACAGCCCTGCATGAGCCTGGCACGGCCCTGCATGAGCCTGGCATGGCCCTGCATGAGCCTGGCACGGCCCTGCATAAGCCTGGCATGGCATGGCCACGTGTGCCCCAGCAGCCTGGGGCAGCAGGGCGCTGCTGTGCACAGCAGCCTCCCCACGAGGCTCCCAAAGCACAGTTTGGGAGCATTCAGAGCTCCAGGAGATCCCAAACCCAAATCCTGCTCCGTAGCTCCCTCGTCCAGGTGGCAGAGGAGCTTTACAGCTCTCTCCCTGGTCTTTGCTGCTGCCCAGGATCCAGCACGTTCTGTTTTATTCCTTACTCCTCCCCAGCACTGACACAGCTCTGCCAGCCCCTTGGAGTAGGTGGGGGTCACCCTTCACATGGGGGGAAACTGAGGCACGGGGGCTGGAGCTGAGCTGACAGCACAAACCCCCAGCTCTCTGCCCCCAGAGTGGTAATTCCCACATTCCCTCGTGCCCAGGAGAGGCTGGGGCTGGGCGTGGGGAGCAGCCCGGGGTCAGGGCAGTGCTGGGGGTGCAGGGCCAGGGGAAGCAGCTGCGCTGGGCTGCAGCAGCAGCAATCCCAGCTGAGGCCAAGCCTTTGCTGCAGCTGCTGGAGGGGGCCAAGCCCCGGGGGGACAGCACAGCGTGTCACCCAGCAGCTCTGGGGCTGTGTGCCCTGCTCCCACACGGGGCTCTGTGATCCCTGGAGGGACCCAGCCCCACGGAGTGTCCCCAGGCTCAGCTCCAGCTTTTGGCTCACGTGGAGAGCCAGCCCACGCAAGGCCACCCCGCTGCCTCCACAAATAGCCCTGATGACAAAAAATCCCATCAGTTCCAAAGAAAAAGCCTCCCCTTCTCTCCACAGCACGTGTCACAGCGAGCATCTTCCTTTTGTTTGGACTGAAAATGTGAATTTGTGCTGTTGAAAGTGAAGAGCTGAGAAAGGACACTTGAAACGGGAACAGCAGGAACGTTCCCTGCTGGAGTGTCCCGTGGGAGAGGGGAAGGGAGCAGCTGTGCCATCAGGGCCAGGCTGGCACTGCCCTGGGCCTGCAGGCACAGCAGGGCTCTGGGGCAGCCTTGGCCTCACCCTGGGGCTGCTTCAGGTGCTCGTGGCAGCTTCCCACAGGCTCTCCATCAATCAGAGCTCTGCAGGAGCCCTGCCCTTGACCTTCCCATTGCTTTTGAGTCCTTCGGAGCTGGAGGAGCTCGTGCATTCGCCCACAGGAACAGGGCACAGCCACTCCTGCCGGCACAAACCCCCCACTCCTCGCCACTGGTTCTTACTGGGAATGCCTGCAGCAGATGGGATGGTACTGGGGGCACACTGCCTGCCAGGGGTGAGCCCAGCCCTGCCCTGCGCACAAAACCCCCCCACACAAACCCTCGTGTCCCCCAAGGGCGCTGAAAGCCGCATTTCTGGGGGAGCCACCCCCGAACCCCCCCAAACAAGCGCCGCACTCACTGCAGGCAGCTGCTGTGCCCGGCCGTGCCCTCGGTGTAGCAGCGGAACGCCTGCCGGAACTCCTCGATGCCGCTCGTGGCCACCGAGATCTGCCTCTTGGCCACCAGGATGTGCTGCCGAGGGACAGCACGGTGTCAGGGACTGTCCCCTCCTGCCCCCCGCCCACCTTTGGGTGCCATCCTGCGCCACCGCAGTGGGGCTGCCACCACCGTGCTGGGGACAGCGGGGACACAAAGCGGCCGTTCCCCACCTGGACAGGCTGTCCTCGCAGGGACCGCAGCAGCAGGAGATGCTCCATGCCCCGCGGGGGTCCCGCTGCAGATCCCCACAGAAAGGGGCTTGGGGACCCCCCCAGCTGGCTCTGCGGGCACCCCTGGGGGTTTGGGCTCTCACAAGCAGAGGGTTCCCTTCCTCTGGGCTGGCAGTGGGCACTGCCCGGGGCTGGCAGGGACACGAGGGACCCGCATTTGTCCCCTGGATGGTCCCAGCCCGGGATCCCAGCTGCTCCATCAGCGGCTCACAGCAGAGCTGTGCTGGCACAGGGGCAGCGCGTGAGAGGGGTCACTGCAACCATGGGGACAGGGACAGGGACACAGGGACAGGCACTTACTGCATCCTGTCCCTTGCACATGTCTTCCTCCTTCAGCGGCTCCAGGCGCGGGCTCTGCGTTAGCACCGGGAAAAACCAGAGTTACTGGATGAAACCAGAGTTACCAGGATAAAGCAGAGTTACTGGATAAAACCAGAGTTAATGGATGAAACCAGAGTTACTGGATAAAACCAGAGTTACTGGATGAAACCAGAGTTACTGGATAAAACCATAGTTACTGGATGAAACCAGAGTTACTGGATAAAACCAGAGTTACTGGATGAAACCAGAGTTACTGGATAAAACCAGAGTTACTGGATAAACCAGAGTTACTGGATGAAACCAGAGTTACCAGGATAAACCAGAGCTACTGGATAAAACCAGAGTTACTGGATAAAACCAGAGTTACTGGATAAAACCAGAGTTAATGGATGAAACCAGAGTTACTGGATGAAACCAGAGTTACCAGGATAAACCAGAGTTACTGGATAAAACCAGAGTTACCAGGATAAACCAGGGTTACTGGATAAAACCAGAGTTACCGGGATAACCCAGAATTACTGGATGAAACCAGAGTTACCGGGAGAGCTCTGCAGCAGGAGCGGCACCAAGCCGGGGACAGCCCAGGGACACTCCCTGTGGCACTTGGGGGGGGCAGGGCTGTGCCCTGCACACCTGTGGGGTCAGAGGGGGCTGATGGACTCCTCAGCCCCCCGGGGAAGCCAGGACAGGGTCAGCAGAGCTGGGGAAAGGGGATGCAGGGCTGGGGCCAGTGCAGCTCTGTGACAATGCCAGGGCTGACACGGGGGGCTGCTGGCACGGGAGGGGGGTCCCAGCACTGCCGTGGCTGTGCCCAGGAGTGGGGCAGCCCCAGCACCCCCTGGGCACACACCTTGCACTCCAGCTTCTCGATGAGCTGCTGGAGCCTGTTGATCTGAGCCATCCACTGGCTGTTGTCCTCGACACAAACACCTGCAAGGCAAAGGACACAGAGGTGTCACGCAAAAAAAGCTCAGCTTTGTCATGGCCAAAGCTTGCTCAAGACCCAAACCCCACAAAATCTTCTAAATCTCTCATTTAATCCAAAAAACTTGACTTTTTTTTTCTACCGCCCAGGAGATACAACATCTCCCAGGAGCTCCAGCTGGCATCCGGGCGAGATGCTCCAGGCTCCATCCTGGAGGAGCCCTCACTGCCCAGGGCTGCTGGAGAGGTGGCACTTGGGGACATGGGTTACAGGTGGCCTTGGCAGTGCTGGGGGAACGGTTGGACTTGATCTGGGAGATCTTTTCCCACCTTACTGTGATTGTGTGCTGGTCCCACACCCCCTCCAGGCTCCAGCAGGACACAAAGAACCTGAGGAACAGCAGGTACCTGTTGTCAGCATCCCAGAGTAGGGGTCTGTTGGGGACAGACGGACATTCTTCTGTCCCCTGCGCCCACACCGCCGCCCTGACCTCAGCCCAACTGAAGTCTCCGTTTTCTTGATCTCCTTTCTGGAATTTAAAACAAAAAAAAAATGCAAAAGGAGAGGCTGAAGTCATTCCTAGAGGTGTCAGCTCAGCACTGGGCTGGGAAAGGGCTCCTGGCTGTCCCTCCCAGTGAGGAGCAGGGCTGGGGACAGGGGCTGGGCACGTCCCGCCCGGTACCTCTGCTGTCCCACCCTGGTACCTCTCCCATCCCACCCCGGTACCTCTCCCATCCCACCCCAGTAACTCCTGTGTCCCACCCAGTACCTCTCCCATCCCACCCCGGTACCTCCCCCGTCCCTCCCGGTACCTCCCCCGTCCCTCCCGGTACCTCTCCCGTCCCGCCTGCTCCTCCACGGTGTCCACGGCGCACTCGAGGGACGCCTGCAGGGACTGCAGCTGGTGCATGGTTTCCCGCAGCAGGAACCTCGTCAGGAACTGCTCCATCTTCGAGGCTGTCTCGTACCTCTGGGGCAGAGGGGAGAGGGGACAGGATCTGTCAGACCTGCCTCTGTGCAGAGGCAGCAGAGCCACACCTGGAAGGGGCTGTCCTTTAAATAAACCAAACGGGGTGGGTTTCAAATTTTAATTATCACCACAAGTGCCACTCGAGGGCAGAAATGTCACTGTGGGGCAGAAGAACCCCCGGGGTGCATTGGCGTGAGATCACAACAGGGCACGCAGCCACGGTTCCATGGGCACTCCTGCCCAGCAGCCACAGCCCGGCACTGCCAGCCCTGGCCCAGCACCCCAGCTCCAGGAGCCGCACAGGAGGGCACATGGACACAAGCCACACGGTCAAGGTCACTCTCAGGGACGGCCCCCAGCCCCAGGGAGGGCCCCGGGGCTGGCACAGCATCCCCTGTGCCTCCTGCTCACACACTGCTCTGCTCACTGCAGGGCTTGGGGACAAGGCTGGCAGCCTGTGGTGGCCCCCTGGCTGCTGGCAGCTCCTCCAGGGACCCCCCTACCCCTGGCAGGCCCAGATACCCCTGGTATCTTGGTGCCCTCCCTGCCCCGGGAAACAGGGCCAGCCTGTCTGCTTCCATGAGACATTCCCTGATGAATTTCTGACGGGTGCTTACACTGCGGGTGTAAAAGTGCATCCAGAGGGGCATGTGAGAAGCTCTGGGGAGAACAAAGGGGTCACCTGGCCTGGAGAGTGCCCAAAGAACGGGTCAAGAGGCACACCATGCCGCAGGAGCAGGTCTGGGAGGCACAGAGAGCCAGGGAAGAGCCTGGACACACACAGAGGCACCCCAAACTCCTTCCTTTGTCTGCCAGCTGGGATCACAGATCCTCTCAGCTCCTCTCCGTGTGCTATGGGCTCTGCTGGCAGCAGCATTTATAGAATGATAGGATGTTAAGGGATTGGAATGGGCCTCAGGGATCATCCAGTTCCAATCCCCCCTGCCATGGGCAGAGACACTTTCCACTGTCCCAGGGTGCTCCAACCTGGCCTTGGACACTGCCAGGGATCCAGGGGCAGTCACAGCTGCTCTGGGAAGTCTGTCCCAGGGCCTCCTCAACGTCACAGTAAAGAATTTCTTGCATTTAATATCCAACCTAAATTTCCCCTCTTTCAGTTTGATCCTGTTCCCCCTTGTCCTGTCACCACAGTTCCTGACAAAGAGTCCTCTCCTGCTTCCCTGTAGCCCCTTCACACTCTGGGAAGGTGCTGGGAGGTCTCCACACAACCTTCTCTTCTCCACGTTGAACAGCCCCAGCTCTCCCAGCCTGTCTCCAGAGGGGAGGTGCTCCAGTGCCCTCAGCAACTCCGTGGCCTCCTCTGGACTTGCTCCAACAGTTCCATGTCCTTCTTATGCTGGGGACACCAGAACTGTGCACAATATTCCAAATGGGGTCTCACAAGAGCAAAGTTTACAAGAAGGCTCACCTCCTTTGACCTTCTGGCCCCTCTCCTTCAGATCCAGCCCAGGATTTGGTCCAACCACTCAACTTTCCTGTCCAGCGTTCACTTGCTTCCTTAAAACCACCTGAAATTCTGTCCTTGATGGAAAACCTCAGGGGATGGAGACAAGGTACCCAAGGAGGGATGCTCAGCGAGACAGGGAGCGAGGAGCCAGGAGGGACATACCCAGACACTTCTAGAGCAGATGCTGCCGTCCCCCTTGCAGAGCAGGCACCTGAGCCTGGTTTGCCCTCACCAGACCCCTCCTGTCCCACTGCAGGCTCTTCCTCCGTGCCCGGCATCCCTGTGGAGCGCCAGCCATGCTGAAGCCCGCGGTGGTCATCGACAGCGGCAGCCGCTTCACCCGCGGGGGCTTTGCGGGCCAGGAGCAGCCCCAGTGCGTGCTGAGGACGCTGCTGCTGCCCCCCTGCAGCGTGGGCACCCCGCGGGACGCCTGGCAGCCCTGCCCTGGCACGGAGAGCCTGCGATGCTCGGCCGCAGCCCCGCGGTGCCGCCCGCTCAAGCACGGCCTCGTTGAGGACTGGGACGGCATGAAAACCCTGTGGAGCCACCTGCTCTGCTGCTGCCTCAAAGTGTCCCCAGAGGAGCACCCGGTGCTCCTGGCCGAGTCCCCGTCCTGCCCCGCCACCGACAGGGCGAAGGCGGCCGAGGTGCTGTTCGAGAGCTTCGGGGTGCCCGGCCTGCACCTGGCCAACAGCGGGTTCCTGTCGCTCTGCGCCCACGGCAGGGTCACCGGGCTGGCCGTGGAGGCCGGGGCAGCGGCGTCCCACGTCACCTCCGTCTGGGGGGGCCAGACCCTGAGGGAGGGCACCCGCTGCCTGGGGGTGGCCGGGGACCACCTGTCCAGGCACCTGCAGCGGCTGCTGCTGCAGGGCCCCGCGGAGCCCGCGGCGCTGCAGGCCCTGACCAAGAAGGTGCTGACCCAGCTGAAGGAGCAATGCTGCTACGTGTCCTTGGACTACGAGGGAGACCTCCAGGAGAAAGGCTCCCACCCCCCGGCCAGATTCCAGACCCCCGACGGGCGCTGGATCACGCTGGGCAAGGAGCGCTTCTGCTGCCCGGAGCCGCTGTTCCGGCCCGAGCTGCTGCAGCTCAGCTGCCCCGGGCTGCACCGCCTGGCCGCGCAGAGCCTGCACACCCTGCCCGAGCCGGCCAGGAGACATGTGCTGGGCAACATCGTGCTCTCAGGCGGCTCCTCCATGTTCCCTGGCTTTCCCGAGAGGATGTGCTTGGAGCTGAACCTCCTTTTCCAAGGAGCAGGTGTCCACGTCGAGGTGCTGGCGAACCCTCGGAGGGGCACGGCAGCCTGGGCTGGGGGCTCCATGGCAGCCTCGCTCACGTCCTTCCAGCACACGTGGATGACAAAGGGCGACTACCAGGAGCACGGGGCCCAGTATGTACACAGGAAATTCCAGTAGAGAGGCGGCAGCCATCCCCTGTGTCACTGTCCTGCGGTGCCCGAGTGGCTCCTGAGCTGCTGCAGGGGCACAAAGTGAATTAAAGTGCCCCAAAAGAAACAAAAAGTGCTTTCCACTGACATTCCAGGTCATTTCCTATCTAACACAGGTGTTTCACATCGGGCTGGAAAACAACTGGGGCTCATGCTGGGGATCCAGGCCACGCTGACTGCCTGGTCTGGGTACATTCAGGCAATCCTAATGCTTCAGGCTGCACTTCCCAACTGGAAATGCAGCTGCCAGCATGAGGAAGGGACATTCTCCAGCTGTCAGCACTGCAGGACCCCCAAGGGGAGCCACAGGTGTGGGAGGAAGGAGCTGAGCAGGGCAAGGTCCACACAGCACCTGCACTGCAGCCACTTACTGCAGGAGGTGATTCCTCACCCCGGCACTGGAACGGGTCAGCACTGGCTCAGGAAGATGAGCTGAAATCCAGGGAACTGCTTTCACTCCTTTAATTTTGCTCTAAAGGTCGTTTGGTGCTTCAGGGAGCCGATTCAGCTCCCTGAGCAGGCATTTCCTCACCTGGCTTTGCTGCTGCCTGGCTGAACTGACTCAGCTGGGCAGATATTAGAAAGGGATCAGAGGTTGCGAAGGAAGCAGCTGGGGAGCATAGCCCAGCTGTCACAGCAGCCTGCTGTCCCCATGGCCAGCCCCGTGCCAGCTCCTCAAGGGACACAGAAACCACAGGATGTCACCGTGAGCCCTGCGAGAGACGGGAGCAGCAGCGGGAGGGCGAGGAAGGAGCCTCCACGTGATGCAGGAGGGCTGGTTGCTTCCCAGGAGCATCCACCAGGAGAGGTCCACCCCTTTCCTTGACAAGACAAGGCTGGAGCAGCATCCCTGCCTTCCCCGTGGTGTCCTCGTGTGACCCCAAGGCTGCAGCACCCAGAGCTGCCCTCACCCCCTCCAGACTCCATGAACCGTGTCCAAAATAATGTCCAGCAATGCCACCCCATTACTGGGGTCAAATATTTCCAATTCCTGCTGCGTTTCTCTCCAGCACACTGAGGATCTGGAATTCCAGAAGCTCTCCACAGAAGGATGTCTTTGTAACCCTTCCACTGCTGGTGTCAAAGAAAGGGAGCAGCAGGGAGGGTTCTGAGCCCCTCGTGGCTCTCTGGTTGCTCTGTGCCAGTCCAGGAGCTGTGTCTGACTGGGCACAGCTGTGGCTGGATGGGAAGGGAAGGGAAGGGCAGTGGACAGAGTGGAGAGGATGGATGCTCATCCCCCAAGCTCTGGGCTCGTGCTGGAGTCAGCAAAGAATGGTCACAGCCCCTCCCCCCAGCACCAGGGGCCAGGGGATGGAGGTTTCATCCCTGCTGGAAAATGAATCTCGTTTTCCTGCCTCAGAGAGGATGGCAGCAACACTGACAAGATGGAGCCACAGCAAACCGAGTTCCAGCTCTGCATCTCCAGCCTTTCCCAGCCAAGCATCCCACATGTTCCCACAAAGTCTTCTGTGCCTACAGCCCCAAAAATGGAGAGGCCAGGGCTGGGGATCCCTGCCCACCCCTCCCCTCCTCATCCCAGGGTGTGCAGGCACTGAAAGCCCTGCCAGCACTGCCTCTCTGTGCCTGCCCAGCTCCTGCCAGCCCGGACCCATTCCCTGCTGGAAGGGGAACAAAGACACCCCAGCCTCCTCAGGACACACCTGGAGGGAGTCATTCCCAGGGGCACAGCAGGAACATTATTCCCCCACCTCATAGCCCTGCACAGTCTGTTTTGATGCCTCAGGTTTTAGCTTTTATACTTTTCAGATCCTGTGCTGCTTTAGTGTGTAATTCTGAGCTTCACATTATGGGATGGTGAGCTCTCTGCACAGAGCAGGGAGACAAAACAATTCCTGCTCCAGCTGGGCACCAAGGACAAATGATCCAAATCTCAGCCCAGGAGCACAAACAGCGTGGGCTGGAGAGAGACAAACAAGCAGGATGGGAGTGCCTGGGCTAAAGCTGGAATGGGACAATGAGCTGCAAGGGGCAAATGGAGCAGAACTGATCCAAGGGAGAGACCCCGGGAGCGCTCGTGCATTTTGGGACCATTTTGGTTCATCTTGGGTGCAGCCCTGGCTGGGCTCTTGTGCTGCACAAGGTGTGTCCATTGAGGGCTTTTAATAAATCCCTGCTTTATTCTTTAGCTCTGTCCAGCCCCTGTTCTAGGTCAGCCTTCCCAAGGCATCAGTTTCACTGCCCAAAATCCAAATCCAAGCCCTGTCACGCCTCTGGCACCACCCAGGGCCCTTCCCCCAGCATCAGCACAAGGAGGTGTGCTCCCATCTCGGAGGTGTCCTTCCACAGCCCGGGCACACAAACACTTCCCCTGGCCTGGGGCTTGGAGGCTTCTCCCCAATCACATCACTCCCCTTCCTGTGGGAATTTACTTAGGTTAGTAATTTTATTTTTGGGGGTTCTGGGGTAGTACAATTGTACTACAAACTTGAGTTTCTGTATATAGAATGATGGGGAATTAACATTTAATTATGGGGGTTTTTTTGCACTGAAACTCAGTAAAAAACTTTAACAATAAAGTAGAATATTGTAATTGTATTGTTAAAAATAGAGTAAAAGTTCTTAAAACACCTCTCAGTTGCCCCATCTCTGGGTCAGAAAAGGCATAATCTGACACCTTCCCAGGGCCAGGCTCTGGGAGAAGCAGCAACCCTGCCTCCCAGCACTCCCCATCCTCAGCTTCCACCCTGAATGCCCTAAGCCTCACATCCCACATGGACAGAGTTTCATGGCAGGGGCAGAGGTGCTTTCACCAACACCACATTCCACCTGCCCTGAGCCCCAGAGCTCACCCAGGCCAGTCCCTACACCCTGAGAGGAACAGTGGATTAGTCTTTCCAAACAAGCTGTGGGTTTGCTGGTAGATAAAACCAGCACTGAGAGAAAAAAGAAACTATGAGAAGGATTCCACTGATTGGTGAATGGAAAAAGATATTTACATTTAACAATAAACTTTAGGTTTGGTGATAAATGAAATTAGACATTGAAAGATGAAAGAAACAATGGGGGAAACCCTAAATTCCATAAGAATTAAAAATGAAAAGGGAGGGTTATACATTAGAGGGAAATCTCTGGTATCAGGCGTTCTGGGAAGTCTGAACCTCCCGAGTACCTCAGCCAATGGGGAAGGAGAGAAGGGAAATGTGGCTGGGAAATTGGGATTAAAAGGAGGCTGCGTCCTCCAGAAATCGGAGAGACCCCAGGGGAATGCCCCGTGGCCTCTGCCTTTATTGGAATAAAGTAAAAGGACTCCTCTGTCTCCTTTTTGGACATAAACCTCTGGTGTTTGTGGATTAATTGTCCTAACAACCCCAAACACACAGGCACAGGCAGCAGTGTGGGGTGACAGCCCCAAACCCCCCTGCCAGCCCAGGGCACGCTGGGCTAGGAGGGGACTCGGCTGCAGAGGGACCCAGGGGACACGGCCACAGCGCCAGCTGCCTCCTCAAACACAGCTCACCCAGGGGAACGTGCTGGAGACAGGATGGAAATAACCATCCCTCAGGAGAGCTCCAAATGCTGCTCCACCTTTCAGCAGCAATTTGGAAAAATTCGTGCCAGGAGAAAGAAAGAACCCAAAGTCTGGCCCCCATCACACTCCTCATTTTGGGGAAAAAACCCAAAATCCTCTCGTCAGATGCTGCACAGGGGTCACAAAGAGGTTCAATAAACTCTCCAAGCACAGCATTTTCTGCTCATGGCAAAGCCCTGTGGCTGGGAGTCACAAAGGAAATAACTCAGCAAGCTCAAGAGAAGGAATTTTGGTCGTGCACTGGTATTTCAGCTCTGTTTACCCAGCTGAAAATCACCAAGTCGCCAAGAGCTGCTATAATTCTGCTTTGGAGGGGTTTTATTGATTTCTTATAATGATAGTTAAGCTCAGGACAGAATGGAATGGGTGGCCACATAATTCCTGTCAAAGGATCAATAAGGCTGCCTGGCTTGGAGAGGTATTTCTGTGAGGGCTTGCAGTGTTTGCACACTGGAGAATGGAAAGATTTTAGCATACAGACCCCCTGTGAGGAACATCGGGAGGTTTCCTGAGCTATTTCCTCTGTTCACCTCCTACCCCTACACAATTATATTGCAAACATGAAGTTCAGCCACAAAACAAGGTGCAATTAGCACACTGCAGCACAGCTACCAAGTTATATTTTACAAATAAGTGGGAATGACAGAATGTGAAGGGAAAAGCCTCTTTTCTTGACAAGGCACATTTTCTTCACCATGTTCCTAGCGGCCCAGTGAGGAAGGATAAGAACACCTAAAGGTTTGCTTTCCTCCTGCTGGCCTGTAGATCCATAAAAACAATCAGGAGCAGGTTTGCTGCTCCCACACACGCAGAGCTTCCTGCGGTGTGGGAAATGGATTTCTAGAAAATTCTCAAAATCTGACAGAAGGCCCACATAGTACATACTTGTATGTAAACACTGAGATAAGAAATGTTACCTTAGAAATGTTATAGAATAAGATAGACATTGTTGAGGGAAAAATAAAACTGAGTTTTAAAAAGTATAAGTATAGTATAAATATAAAGTATATAAGGATATACTTTAAATATATAAGCATACATATAAAAGTATATATAGTATATATATAGTAAATATATACTACATATACATATTGAAAAGTATATACATAAATAAGTGTATATATAAGTATGAAGTATAGTATAAGTATAAAATAAGTTTTTTTAAAAGTGTAGCCAAAGCTGAGAGGCCAAGGAGCACTTACAGTGTTTTGTAATTAGGAGAGAGTTGGCTTCTGATTGTGATGGTGTGAGTTATAACATCTGTATTGTCTCACCTTTCTCATGAGACTGAAAATGGAATAGAAGTTTTGAAAACACCTCAGTCGCCCCATCTCTGAGTCAGAAAAGGGCTTTATCAGACACTGCAGTAACTGCAGGTACCCGGCACAAACCCAGCCTGCTCTTCCCACACTTTGTCCCAGGGTTTCTCCTGACAAGGAGATGGAGGAGCCAGCCAGCCAGGGACAGCTGGGACACAGCTGAGGAATTCTCAAAGCTTGTGGTGAACTCTCCCAGGGCAACATCCTAGAAGTTTCCCTAATAGGACCAAAGGTGTTCACAGAAAAGGGTAAGTCCAAAACGTTTGTGCTGTGAAGACCTTATCTGTGTTCTGGGGACATCATCCATGCTCTGGGGACATCATCCATGCTCTGGGGACATCATCCCTCCTTGCAGGGCTCTGGCAGTGCCTGTTCCAGCAGCTCCTTGCAGTGTCCTGCCCGGGGGCAGCTGTAATGTGGCACATCTGCCCTGGCTCTAGAGGTGTGGGCTTCGGCTGAAATCCAGCCCACTAATCCCATCACAACTCAAGCCCGAGTCCAACTCTGGAAATACAGTGTGGGAACACGTTCAGGTCCCAGCAGGTAGGAATGCAGCATTTGTCATCTCTGCAGCCTCCAGCAGTGGCAGGCACGATCCCACAGCTCCTGCCTCCTGCCCAGGCCAGGGGAGGAGGGAAGGGATCCACAGCAAGGGAGTGCAGGGAAGGGATCCCAGGAGGATCAATACCTGCCCTGGGCACATCAGGCTGGGCTCAGAGCCCCTGACCAGCACAGGCCCCTCCTGGGTGAGAGCAGTGCTGGGAACACGGCACTGCCCCCACTCCAGGCACACCCACCAGCTGGAGAAACGAGTCCAGCAAAATCTGCCTCAACAGGAAAAACCTGCTTCTCTTTTCCAGGGAACACCAGGAAAAACCTGCTTCTCTTTCCCAGGGAACACCAGGAAAAACCTGCTTCTCTTTCCCAGGGAACACCAGGAAAAACCTGCTTCTCTTTCCCAGGGAAAACCATGAAAAACCTGCTTCTCTTTCCCAGGGAACACCAGTGGCACAGAAGCTTTGGAGGGAGTGAATGCCTCACACCAATACTGTGGAGCAGAGAGTGACTGTGCTGCCCTTTGAAGAAATACATGACTGTATCCATCATTACCCAAAAAAAACAACAGAAAGGAACTGAAATAAAGCACAGCTCTCTGGAGAGGATTCCTCCTCTCCCTCTGGACTTGTATTTAATAACTGTGAGTGTGGCTGGGGACCTGAACCAATGAGAAAATGCATTTTCAGGAGATTCCCTCTCCTGGCATGAGATTTCCACAGGTACATTGTGATGGTGTGATGGGAGACACTGCTGAGGCTGGAAAACCCAGAGAGGGACTGACACTACAGAGGCACAAACACCACTCTGGTGAGTGTGGGACCGGTCACTCTTTTCTTCTCTGTCTCACCAAGAGCTCAGAGGAGCATTCACACAGATGATGGCCCTCACCTGCTTCAAAGAAAGGGTGTTTCCCATGCTCAGCAGCAGCCCGAGCACACAGCTGAACCCTGTGACACATCTCAGGTGCAGAAGGAGCTGCTGGTCCCTGGGCAGGGCCCTTCCAGCGCTGCCTTCCCCACTGTCCTTACCTGAGGCTGCCCTCAACAGCAGCCTCCAAACTGCTCCCATCAGCACAAACTGCGGGGAGGGGGCGAGCACTGGGGCAGGAATGAGCTCTGTGCCAGGCTGGGAGAGCAGGAATTGCAGCTGTGCTCCTGCCCCTCGGTGCTGCGAGCACAGCCCGGGCTGGGCTCCCTCCCCAGCACCATCAGCCTGCAGGGCACCTTGTGAGCCACCCTGCTGGGGGGAAACACTTTGTTCTGGCTCAGAACTCGAGACAGGCTCTCAGCGATGCTCCCAGAGAGTGTCCATGGGCAGGACACTGCAAGGAGCTGCTGGAACAGGCACTGCCAGAGCCCTGCAAGGAGGGATGATGTCCCCAGAGCATGGATGATGTCCCCAGAACACAGATAAGGTCTTCACAGCACAAAAGTTTTGGATTTACCCTTTTCTGTGAACACCTTGGAGCCTATTAGGAAAACTTCTAGGATGCTGCCCTGGGAGAATTCACCAGGGGCTTTGAGAATGTCTCTCACCTTAGGGTGAGTGGAGAGGGGCCTCTCCCACGGTGCCCCGCAGCTATGTTAATCTGCCCTTTCCTCATAGCTCACTGCCCTTTGTGCTGCCCCCGTGCCCCCAAACATTGGCTCCAGACCCCATATTTAACCAAGGACATTCACTGTCTGCCCTTTGTCCCTGGATTCCTTCAGTGTGACTCTACAATAAACCTTGCTGGAACTCTGTACAGAGACCCTTTGCACCTCTTTTTACTGACCTAGCTGTGGTGAGAGCGTGGATTGAGTGACTGTCTGTACTTGACCGAGCAGCTTTCTCAAGGAAGGTAGCAGCAAACACCATCCATTGCTACCAGGATGCTGCCCTTCCCTTCCTCGGCCTTGGCTCCCCATCCTCCAGGCAACCCAAGCACGCACAGACACTCCTTCATTTGAGGGCTTTGCTGCCTCCAACCCCCAAATTCCACACTCAGAAGCAGCTGAGCTCACCACAGCTCCAGTTTCCCACCCAGTTGCCCTCCCCTGGTGCCATCCTTACCAGCTTGGTTTTGTCCATGGCTGCCAGCACCGCAGCGTTGAGGGTCTCCAGGGCAGAGAGCACGTTCCTGTATTCCCCGAGGTATGCCGAGAAATAATCTGCAGCAGGACAGAACACCAGGGTCAGGCTCCTGAGCATCCAGCTCTGCCTCCCCTGCTCCCCACACACAGCCCAGAGCTGCAAGGGGGGATCCCCTCCCACTCCAGAATCATTATCCCACAGGGATTGAAATGAAAAGTCCTTCCCTATTGTCCTGGGTTGTAAGATATGATTTAGGGCTGGGTATTCTATTTCTGTATCTGTCAGAGCTGGGGCAGTTCTCTGCTGGTCATGGGGCAGGTTTCTTTCTCTCTGCCACAGCCAATCCTCCCTCCAGGAGATCTCTGCTGTCCATGGCCACTGAGTGTCCCTGCATGGCTGATCCAATTCCATCATCCCATGGGGAGATGCTGTGCCCAGGGCAGGAGCCAAGCATTCCTGCCTGGATCCAATCTGAGCCTGGCAGCAGCACAGCAGCCTTTGGCCCCTGCATTGCCAGAGGAGCAGCTTTCTTCTGCCCTGCATTGCCAGAGCAAGAGCAGGCCCATCTCCAGCAGCCCTGGAGCTGCAGAGGAAAACTCCAGCCTTGTGCAGGATCCCTGCTCCAGCAGAAGCACAGCTGGCCCTGCAGGAGGGCTGAGCCACCATGGAATGGCACTGCTGCCACCACCCTGACCCACAGGGGCTCAGCTCCTGCTCTGGCTCTGGCAGTGGTTTGTTTTCTTTTTTGTACTATTGCATTTGTATTTTTAATTTCCCTAATAAAGAACTGTTATTCCTGCTCCCATATCTTTGCCTGAGAGCCCCTAATTTCAAAATTACAATAATTCAGAGGGAGGGGGTTTGCATTTTCCATTTCAGGGGAGGCTCCTGCCTCTCCTCAGCAGACACCTGTCTGTCCAAACAAAGACACCTCTCCCCTTGGGAAAAGCACCTCTGTGCTGGGATCCAGCCACAGGGACCTTTGGTGCCACCCAGGTCAGACACCCCAAGCCCCAGCACACACAGCCTGGGAGGGGAAGCTCCCCAGGGCAGGAATATCCCTGACTTACCACACAGCTTCTCCGTGTCCACATTGCTGCAAGAAACACAAAAAAGCTCCTGTTAGACAGTGGGGCTGGTGTGGGGCAAACAGTGGGGGTGAGGGGGGTTTGGGGGCTTGTCTTGAGTCCTGGTGGATTTACTGCTTGTTCGTGTACTTTCACAAGCTGCATTAGAAAAATAAGGAGCTGCACATGTTCAGAGCCAGCAGCTCAGGAGCCATTCCCAGCCCCTGCAGCACCCAGGGGCTGAAGGAGCAGGAAAATCTCTCCACCAACATCTCCTGGAGCTGGAGTGAGCTGGGAGAGCACCTGTGACAACAGAGTGGGGTAGGGATGGAGGTGCCCCACACCCCTGGCTGGCAGCTGGGTTGGCAGCCCCATTTCTGAGCCCTGCAGCTGCTTCTTCAACCCAACCTCTTCCCGCAGAGGTGTGAAGCATCCAGCCAGGGCTCCCTCCTTGTTCATCCCTGACCTCAGCCCAGGTCCTCCCAGACCCCCTCCAGCTCCTCCTCCTCTTCCCTCCCTCCGAGCCCCGGTGCTGTGGGGCTGTCTGCAGGCTCCCAGGGGCTGGATGACTTCCCAGCCCTCCAGAGCAGTTGTTCCTGCCCTGAAGGTCATTAAAGCAGGGATCTGGCTCCAAAATCCTGGAGGCAGGGGCCAGACCCCCACCCTTTTCACTAACAGAGAGCACAATCCCCCCTGGCATCCCTGCAGGGCCTGGGCAGGTCCCTCCTGTGGCTGCTAAAGGTGCTGCTGGGGTGGAGAGGGAGGAGGGAATGCTCAAAAACAGCCCCAGGTTTTGGGATAGGTCTGCACGGTGCTGTAGGATCTGCTCAGGTGGCCCAAGCCACGAAGGCAGAGCTGGTCTCCATGCCCAGAGCCTGCAGGGACAGACCCCAGCATGTCATTTATTCAAACCAGTCTCTGCTCCAGGCCTTCTGCTGCCTCCAAATCCCCCAAATGATTACAACCAATTTGAATCCTGATTGGAAAAGTGGAAGAGAGCCCCAAAGAGAGCTTTTCAAGTGTTTTTTAAGTGTTTAAGTGCTGTCACACATGGAGGAAGTGGCTGTACCTGGAGTTTGCCAGGCTCCCAGCACAAGGAATGCTGCAGTGCTGCTGCCCAGGGGGAGGGAAACCACGGCCACATCACCCTGTCCCCCCTGACACTGCTCACAGGGCAAAGGGACAAAAACACCCCCATGTAAAATGAGAGAACAGTGTGTGAAGTGTCCAAAATGCCGTTTAAAGGTGAAATAATTAAGGCAAAAATCTTCCTCAGCTTTTCCTGAGACATCAAAGGCTGTTTCTGCCTCTCCCTTTCTCCTGGGCTTCCACTGAGAGCTCTTCAACAGCGGGCAGTGGTTCAAAGCAGGGGAATATTTTGGTGGGGGGGGTGGCAGAGCCAGGGCAGGGGGACTGCAGCCCCTCTGCTCTGGGACTGCACCTGGAGCTCTGAGGCAGCCCAGAGGGCAGTGTGAGGCTGGCATTCAGCTCAGCTATTTTAAACACACAGCAGCTGATTTAGGCAGGGCTCTGCGCACTGACCTGGCACTGCAGGCACTCCTTGAAGTGGAGAAAAAAATACTGTTTCCCTCGAGACTCGATCCAGATAAACCTGCAAAGCCACAGCCCCTCGCTCTGCCAGCTCCACTCTGCCCAGCTTTGCTGACCCCATCCCTGGGCAGCTCTGCCTGACAGAGACACTGGGGTTTGGGGCACCAGTGTGCGCTGGAAAAGGGGTTTGCTCCTTCTGAAGTTTTCCCCTTTACTTCTGGCAGCTGCCTGGAGCCTGCAGAGCTGCTGCAGTGCTGCAAGAGCCCTGGCACTGCAGCACCCACAGCACAGCCTGCCAGAGCTGCACCCCAGAGCTGTCACTGCAGGGAGACCCTGGCTCCCCCCTGAGAGGGGTAAAAGTCACACAGAGGGGATGTGGACACCTGGTGCACACATTATCCATTATCCAGGCATTTGCTCTGGCCCCAGGGAGCACCAGGGACTGGGACTGGTTTCAGCAGGGACAAGGAGCCACCAGCTCAACTCACGGCCATTCCCAGCTCCAGCAAGGTGTGACAAGGAGCTGCCATCAACTCCCACCCTGTGGCTTCTAAAGTTATTAATAACTCTTTATATCTTGGCCGCTTGCTGCTTAAAAAGAAATGTTAACTAATCAATCACTAAACCACTGAACACTGAACCAATCAACGAAATCCTCTCTCTGGGAGCTGTCCAGGGGAAGATCTGCTCCTTTTCCCTTGGTGCAGCCTGTTCCACCAGCAGCCCTGCAGGGGAACCTCTCCCATGTCCCACAGGCTGCAGCAGCCCCCGGGCACAGGCAGGGGCAGGACAGAGCACAGCGGGCAAACCCCGGGGCTGCTGGGGCCATCCTCATGCTGCCAGAACTAACTCACACCAAAAACGGGGGGGGAGCTCACCGACAGAACGAGCACACCAAATGCTGACCCATTTTGCAGGGCTGCCAGGGGCAGCAGGCTTTCCTCTCTGCCATTCCCACTCCAAGAGAAGAGCCATCCTCTGCCTCCAAAGCACTCATCCTGAGACTCTCCACATCTCCCATAGCTGTATTTTGACTGTGCTCAAACCACTGATTAACTGTAATTAAGCCTGAACTGATGATGGAGGAGCTTGTCATCATTATGCTGTTGGGATTTTGTCAGAATGTGCCTGGAATTTATGCAAGAAAACAGCAATCAGCTGCAGAAAAGCAGACAGGGGTTTTTTTATTTTTATCATTTATCATGTTGGGAACCTCCACTGCCATCACAGATCTGGTTTCCAAACCTTTTTTGTGTGACAGAGTGTTTCAGTCACTCTCCATCATCTGGGGCTGGCAGATGCTGCAGAGTCTCTGAGTGAAGAGAGGAGAGGGAATCCACTCCAATCCCTTCTTCCAGACAATCACAGCCTTGAGGTTATTTCCACCAAGAGACTTTAAGAGGCACCAGGTCAGCACTTCCAGCCCTTGTGGCTCCAGGTCAAAGGCTCTGAGCACTCTGCACCCAGCTCCTGAACACCCTCATGGAAAGATGCATTTCCCAGACCTTATTTTGCTAAATTTCCCCAACAGGTACAGGACAGAAGGACAGGAAAAAATCCAAACAGCACTTCCCTGGGCAGGTTTCACAGGGCAGGCATTCAACCCCTGCAATTCTGGATGCAGCTACGGAGCTCTCATACTTCCTAAAACATCCGTCTCTTCCCACCCACACGTTTCAGAGGATGAAAATGCTCTTCTCCGGGAAGATGAACCCTAGTGTGCCACTGCCAGAGCTGGTGTGGAGCTCTGGACCAGCCAAACAAAGCCACGGAGCTGCTGTTGTACCAGCTGCCATCCCGAGCTGAATTTGGGTTCAACAGAAACTTTGAAATGTCACAGAATTAAAGTGAGGGGATACTTCATGCCACCACTTTCTGAAGTGCAGAACAAGAACAGCCTAGTGTGGAAATGTGGAGTCTGAAGTGACCCCAGCAGAGGTGTGAGATGCACAGGCCCCAGTGTCCCACCTGAGAGCCAGAGGGGTGGACATGGACAGAGGAGAGCATGGGGCTCTCTGGAAGGACAACGAGAAATGTGGGAGACCTCTGAAATATTCATGTTCCCAGCTGTCAGCTCTGGGGCCCTGCAGCTGCAGGCTCCAGGGGTGGGTGAGCGTCAGGAGGGGTCTGGGCAGTGCTGGACATGGAGAGGGCCTGGAGATCTCTGCTCCTCCTCAAGTCAGCCTGGCAGGGATGAGGAAACAAATTCCAGCCTAGACATGACAAACACAGCAGCAAACCCACCTGCTGGATTGAGGGTGAAACTTCCCCATCCTCACTGAAGCTTTGGGACACAAAAGCACCACACCAGATCTGCCTGGAGAGCTTGGAGCTGCTTCCCAGCTTTGTAATGCTCTTCAGTCTGGCAGCAAATTTTGGCCAGCTCTCTGAAATATTACGTTCCTACAGTGCAAGGAACAAGCCCAGGGGAAAAGGGCTGTCCAAGCCACCATGGGGACAGCAGGGCACCAGCACAGCCCCCGTACAACACCAAATCCTGCCCTCCCCAAACCCCACGTTTCCTACATTTGCAGGAATTTTCAGACAACTCTGAGGGTCCCTTCTGCTCTTGGTGGCAGGAAGAGAACAAAGACCCAGGGCTCACACCCTGCTAACAGATGTCACCAGCTCAATGCTGTCACAGCTGCCCTGGTTAGTAACGAGCTGGGGGGGCACAGCCACGGCTCCCCGGGCAGCACAGCCCAGTCAGGCCTCCTCAGCTGCTCCAGGCACATGGAACAAGCCCTACCTGAAGGCAGGAGACCTTCCCTGCTCAGTTTTGAGCTGGGTTAAAGCTTCCAGCTTCACAAAATTCCCAGAATGACCAGGCTGGAAGAGACCTTCAAGGTCATGGAGTCCAACCCAGCCCCAACCCCTCAGCTAAACCCTGGCACCCAGTGCCACATCCAGGCTTTGTTAAACACACCCAGGGATGGTGACTGCACCACCTCCCCGGGCAGCCATGCCACAACTTTATCACCCTTCCTGTGAAAAACTTTTTCCTAATCTCCAGCCTGTGTTTCCTTTGACACAGCTTTTGCTGCACCCTGTGTTTTCCAGGGCTGTTGTGACTCCAAATCACCCCAAAATGGAGCAAGAGGAAAAGGAGCATTTCCAGAGGATAGGGAACACTCACTGCAGCTTCCTGGGACCACAGCCCAGAGACAGAGATGTTTTCAGGAGACACCTCCTGCTGCCCACATCCACAAGCACAACCAGCAGGCTCCAAGGAAAGCAGCACAAGGCTGCCCACTCCTCTGCCCACCCCTGCAGTGGGAACCAAACCCAGCTCCGCCAGCACTGGGAGTCCACCATTCCCACTGTCCCAGTCCTGAGTGGGTGGTGACCCTGGGTGTCTGCTGTTGGTGGCATTTGGTGGCTGTTGGCATCTCAGTGTGACAAGGGCCCTCTGTGCCACCACCCTGGCTCCCTGCAAAGCCCTGGGACCAGCGTGTGCAGCTCAGGCTGCCCCGAATTTCCTCCCCTGGCCCTGGTCAAGGGTGTCAGAGGTGCAGGGGATGCTTGTGCTGAGGAAGCCAAACCTGCCCCCCAGCCTGGGAGGAAGCTGCAGCCCCCTGTGCCCCAGCAGCACCCCAGTGTGTGCACAGACCCCAGCCCTGTAATTCCACAGCACCCAGTTCCTCCCAGTGCCAGGACAGACCCACCCACAGCACCCAGCTGGGCACAGAGACCCCAGTGAGGCCAAAAATACCCGAAAAGCAGGGATGAGAATCCCAGCCAAGCCCAAGAGAGTCTCTGGATAGCACCAGTGACAAGGAGAGCAGAGCTAAATACAGTTCCTTCTCCTGATCTGTGGGGCTTTCTTTTTTTTTTACAAGTAGCTGCCCTAAATTCCCTGTTACATGCACCAGGCCCACTTGAGGTGGAAAGCAGCTCTTACATAAGAGCCAAGCAGCTCCTGAGTCAGCAGTGGCAGAGTCTGTGACTTTGCGTGTCCCCACACCAGCACAGGCTCCTGCAGACACACAGCCTGCTCCACGGGCTGGCTATTCCTGGAGTACCTTTTCCAAACCACAAGAATGGCGTTTTCAATGCCTGCTCACTCCCTGGAGCTGCAGGGAATCCATGGCTGCTCTCAAAATGTCTGGCTGCTCTCAGCACTCCCAGGGCTCGCTGCTGGCGTTCAGCGGCTCTGAACACCTGCGTGTGGCAAGAGGTGGGTTTGTCTCACCCTGACTATTTATCACACCCGCCTCCCAACCTCCTCCACCTCCAGTCAGGCAGTTTTGGCTTCTCCTGCGTCTCCTCCGTGCCACGGTACTCACTCTGAGTGACGCCTGTCAATGCCACTGAACAACTCCCACAGCTCCTCCGAGCTCAGGATGCCATCCGAGAAATAGTTCTTGAACTCCTCAAATGACAGCTTCCCGTCATCTGCGTTCAAAGAAAAGGGAAGAATAATTATATATCTGTGGAAAGCAGCATCCCAGCCCTGCAGGCCGCGTGGGATGGGGCTGGGCGTGTTCTGCATGGTAATTACAGCACAAATCTCCTGAGAGCCTGGCCCACCAGCCCAGCTAAAACACTGGGTGCTGCTGGAACTGCAGGTGGGAATTCCAGCCCTGCCCAAAAGGCCCCATGGCAGTGTTCTCAGAAAGGCACGCAGCCTGTCCAAGAACAAACAGCACGCTGAGGGCAGCATCACATTTCCATGGAAAGAAAAGGCTCTCCATGGACTCAAGAGCTTTCTCCTTCCTCTCTGTGGAGGACTTCAGCTCCTGGGCTGCATTGTGATCTGCAATAAAAGCATCTCCTGAGATACCATGAAGAAAAAGAGCCCAAGAGAGTGTGGGAAGGCTCAGGGGAGGCACCTGTGATTTTGGAGCTCTTGGCTTATGGCTGCTGGATTAAAAACTGGGTAGCAGAGCCTAACTCCCAAATGCCAGGGGCTCCAGGGGCACCCAGAAACAGGATCCCCCAACCAGGAGCACCTGTAAAACCCTGGACTGAGCACAGAGACAGAACCAATCCTGTGAGGGACCGAGCAGAAGCCTGACAGCCCCTGGGCAGGAGAAGGGCTTGGAAGGGGCTGTGCCTGGGTGGTGCACGGATGAGGAACTGGGGGAGCCCATTCCCCAGCCCCTGGGCAGGCTCTGGGATCCAGGTGAAGGAGAAAAGCATTTCCCACCCTCCCTCTTCCAGCCAAACCTCCCAGCGGGAAGGAGCCAGGCAGGGAGGGGGAGGCAGCAGCAGGAACAAAGCACTCACCGTTCTTGTCGGCTCGCCGGAAAATCTGCAAGACAAAACACAACGGGGCTCAGCGGGGCAGCAGGGAGAGAAGGGCAGCTGAACAGTGAGCCAGGCAGCACCCAGCACCAGGAAAAATCACCTCCAGGAGCTCAGGGAGAAGCCCCAGCTGTTGGAACTGCACAGGCTGCTCTGGGAAATTCCCCTTTGCCAGATTAAACCCATTTCTTGCCTCTAATGCACAGAGCTCTTGGCAGAGCGAGCCTGGCACTCACAGCAAGCACCTTTAGAGAACACACAAGCGAAGCAGGCAGGACATTGCTACATCCTTGTGATGGCAACTGTTTAATTTTTCAGTCCATTTAAACGAAAGAACATTAGGAATGAACCCACTCTGTAAGGAAGCACTTTGTGCATCACCAACACTCCAGCACCCGCACCGAGGAGCAGCTCCTGCCCTGAGCCTTGTAACCACCCCTCAGCACAGCCCTTCCCACAACACCTCGGCATGCACACTCACTGTAATTAATCATTAATGAATTAATTAATCTGTAACTGCTTCTGCCACAGAGCACAGCTGGAGAGCTGCTCCAGTTCAGGGTCTCAACGCAGATTCCCAACCATGAGGCTTCTCCCATGGCCCAGAAGCTGGGGCTGCTCAGCCCTGCCAGGATCTGTTTCACCAGGAATTATTGGGGCTGACTCTAGTGAGGAACAGCATCACTTCTGAAGCCTGGTAATGTTTTCCCAGACCAAAATGTACGAGGTTTTGTCCAGCACATCCTAACGGAGCCAACGACAGAAAATTGTCTATGTGGAAACTGTTCCTTTTATCATCCTGGCTCGTGGCTGCATTTCTCCTCACAGAGAGAAGCAAGGCACAGCTTCCCAAGGATATTTCTGGGGATTGCAGTGAGGAACCTCAGAGAAAGAAAAAGCAATTCTTATCTCAATTGCTGCTCTTCTTGTTGTTCATAAGTGGAATGCATTGCGGAAGATTGTTTACCTGAAGGGAATTGGTGATTGGATTGTGGTGTGAGTGTTTGGATTCACTGACCAATTGAATCCAGGTGTGTGTGCATGTCGGGACTGTGGGCTCACAGGCACCAGATTCTGGGCAGTTGAGTAGAGTGCTTGTGCAGATTCAGTGTAATATAGTATAGAATAATATAGTATAATAAAATAATTAATTAGCCTTCTGATATCAATGGAGTCCTCCTCGTCATTCCTCCCTTTGTCAGAGTTGCCTTGATGTCCTATACTGGCTGATGAAGAAATCTGCAGGTCTGAAGAAAGATTAGGAAAGAAAAAGGGCTGGGAAAGGAGAGAGAACTTTTCTATCCTTCCCCCACGCCGTGCCAGGAGCAGCCCTGGTGGCTGCACGGGCAGAGGCACCGCTGCCCCTCCTCTGCCCCGGCTCCTCCTGCACCGCCCACCGCCAGCTCCGTGCGTGTTCCGAGGCCCCGACATCCCCCGAGAAACTGAGGCAAAGTAGGAGCTGCCCAGGAAAACCCCCTGAGCCTCTGCCTTGCAGCTGGGGAGGAGTTTTTCTAGGGCTGGAGCGCCCTGGTTCCTTCCCCAGGGCCAGAACCAGGAGCAGGGACAGCTCCTTGGAGGATGCTCTTGTGAGCACAGCGAGCTCCTCCTGCCCCACGCTGCAGAGGAGCAGCATCAGGTAACCAACCATCCCCCGGGATCCCTGCCGGCCAGGAAAGGGGGGTGGGCACTCCCTGTGGAGCTGAGATGGGAACCTGCAGCTCCCAAACACTGGCGATTCCTCTGGATTTTAAAGCAAAGCTTTCTCCAGGCTAACGGGTTCCTTGTGGGGCCTCACAGCTGCAGGGGCAGCACCCATGGTATTGTATTTGCAGGGATGCCCTGATGAAGGCAGGAATAATGAATCTGACTCCATGTTCTCAGAAGGCTAATTTATTACTTTATAATACTATATTATATTAAAGAATACTATACTAAACTATACTGAAGAATGCAGAAAGGATACTTACTGAATGCTAAAAAGACAATAATGAAAACTCGTGACTCTCTCCAGAGCCCTGACACAGCTTGGCCCTGAGTGGCCAAAGAGTGAAAACAACTCCCAGCAGAATGCAATGAAACAATCACCTGTGGGTAACAATCCCCAAACACATTGCACATGAGCACAGCACAGGAGAAACAAATGAGATGAGAATTGTTTTCCTTTTCTCTGAGGCCTCTCAGCTTCCCAGGAGAGAAACTCTGGGTGAAGGCATTTTTTCAGAGGATGTGAATGCCACACCCATGGGTCCCACCCTGCCATGGACTCTCCATCAAGGGAGAAGCTTCATCCTGCAGAGCTCTGTGTCATCAGAGGGACACATGGCTCGTGTAATGACACCTCTGTGGCTCCAGGTGTCACAGAGGTCACCTAGCTCATCCCAGAGACAGTCAAGTGTCACCCAGGCACTTTGAGCAAGGGCAAACATTTCCCACTCACGGACTGGCCTTGCTCAGCAGGGCTTATCTGCAGGCTCAGAGGCTGAACACAATTTCAGGGGAGGTCCCCTGGGGATCTGGGGTGAGCCCATCCTGGCTTCAGCAGGAGCCTCAGCACGCAGAGTGGATGCCTCTCCCTCGGCCACAAGGCTCGGGGAGTTACACACAGCTGCCGGGAGCTCCAAAGAAATGGCACAGGCAGGAGCTGTGAGTGCCCCCAGGGCAAGGCCACGTCTGCTGCAGAGCCCCCAGCATGGCAGGGCTCTGGCTCCGGCTGCCTGCAGCCAGCCCGTCCCTGCCTGAGCCCAGGACCAGCCCCAGCCCAGCCCAACCAGCACAGAGCCCTCCATGCTCCACAGGGCCAGCGCTGTCCCCTCCTGGGCACAGGCACATGCTCAGCCATGGCAGCTGAGCGCTGTCCCCAGTGAGGACAGCACCCCGGGACAAAGCCAGGGGAAGGTGTGGGATTAGGGCCCTACAAGCAATCCCTCTCTTGCCTCAGGGTGCAGCCTCAGAGGCACGGGGGGCACTGCCTGGAGCCCGGGATGTTTCCCTCAGCCCCTGGGCCTGTGCCCCGGCAGCCGCAGCCTCATGGGACCGAGGGAGGAGGCACTGGAGCAGCATTCATCTATGGGACCAGCCCCACACGTACCCCGGCAAGGAAGGAGGTTACAGGATTTCTCCCTGCCGGCAGGTCTGGAGGAAGCCGCAGCTGCTGGACGGGCGGCCAGGGACAGGCGGCTGTTGGGGAGGGGACAGCTGCCCTGGGGACAATGCGACATCGACCCGCGGCAGGCTAGACAGGCTGCGGCCAGGCACCAGAGCGCCGTCCTTCCTGAAGCCCCCGTGTCCCGGGAGGGACAGAGCAAGCCCCGGGCACCAGCGTGAGGGACGAATCACCCCGGGGCTGGAGAGGCTGCACAGGGCCGCGGCAGCACTGCGGCTCGTACCGCGCCTGCAGCGAGGCGTCTCGGGCAAAGCCGTCCTCCTCCTCCTCCTCCTCACTTCTCCCAAAGGCAGGAGATGTGCTGGCAGGTCCCAGCGGAGCAGCAGCACCGGGATGTGCGCTGGGCAGCGCTGCCGGGAGGCAGGCGGGGTTCCTGCCCTGCTGCCGAGGGATGCTCACCCCGACCAGCCTGGGGGAGCTGGGCTCCGGCCAAGTGCCCAGACCCAGAGGTGCAGAGATTAAACTCGCCCTGCGAGCTCCGGAGCAGAGGCGGGAGCAAAGGAGTCACAGGGTAGAGGAAGAGAAGCCGTCAGAACCCGGAAAGCAGCTGCTAGCGTTGTTAACATTTCCCATTTTAATTGCTTTAATGACACCCTGAGGGATGGATGTGCGACTCAACGAGTGCCCTGAGGAGCTGAGCTGGAACACAGCTGTCGCCACCCGCCCCCTCCTGCCCACCTTCCCTCAGCCAAGTAATTAGTGCGGTTAATGATGCTGGCTGGAGAGCCTGGCAGCCCGAGCCCCCCCGGCGGGAGAGAGACCCTGACCCCCAGCTGGCAGCTGCGAGCGGCCGCGCTTCCCAGCGCCTCCCTGGGCATGCCAGGAGGTTTGGACTGGACCAGACGTGGCATTCACCTTCCCAAAGCGCTGCCCGGGATCTGCTGTCCCCCTCCTCTGGGATGGACGGGGGCACGGGGGTGAACCTGGAGCGGGTCAGGATGAAGATGACAGCTGGGACGTGACAGCTGGCACCGACCCGGGCTGTGCAGGTGCCCGGGCACCACCAGCCCTCATCCTTAACCCTCGCTGGCTTTCTCCTCCTCCTCCCTGCGGCAGGGCAGGGGCGGCACCTCTGCCCCCACATGTCCCTGGTGCACAGGGTGACTCGGAGCGCAGCGGTGCCGGACACACGGCAATGCCAGGGCTCTGTCTCCAGGGAGATTTGGGCAGCAGCAGGAGGGCCGAGCCCCGCGGAGGTGCTCCAGGGATGGCTCTGGCCCGGGCTGTGCCACTGGCCCTGGCACACGGCCGGCATGCAGCCGCCTCCCCCGGAGCCCGGCCCCTGTCACACGAGCAGCGCGGCCGCGGCCCGGAGGGGACGCGGTGTGACAGGAGGAACTGTGCCAGCAACCCCGAACACAACGAGCCACCACCTGCGTTTCCAACTCCCCCGTGCCACCCACAGCCGCCAGGATGCGGAGGCAACCTCCAACCCGCACGGAGCATCCTCCTCCACAATCCCGGAGCGTCGGGAGCGGGCAGGGACGGGGCTGCACCCGGGGGCTGCCGCAGGCAACGCTCTGCTGGATCCCATGGCTGTGAACAGCTCCAGGGAACCTTCCACAGCGTTCCTGCCACACCGCTCCCGCTCCGGGAGTCATGACAGCCAGCTCCGGGTGAGGCGTGGGCTGTTCCCAGCCACCAGAGGCCCAGCGTTCAGCAGGAGGACACGACATCATCGCTGAAGCCATCACGACCAGGCTGGCACGGGCGCATCCCTCGGGCCGGTTCCTCCGGGAAGGAGCCTCACCCCGGGGCCAGCCGTGCGGCGGCTCCCCGAGCGGGGCACGGCGGCCCCGGGGCTGGCAGGGCTGCGGGGGTCCCGCCCGCGGTACTCACGTCGTGGAAGATGGGCAGCGGCTGGCGGTGGGGCTTGGGGCCGCGGTCTGCGGAGAGCAGGCACACGGCCAGCAGCTCGGCACACGACATCATGGTCCCGTCGGGCGCGGGTGCTGCGGGCACGGCGGCGCGGGGAGCGGAGCGGTGCCGGAGGGCGCGGTGCGGTGCCCCGGGATGCGGTGCGGTACCGCAGGACACGGGGCCCTGCTGTAGGGATGGGTTCGGTGCGGTGCCGTAGGACGCGGTGCGGTGCGGTACCGTAGAGATGGGCTGGGTGCGGAAAGAATGGCCTCGGTGCGGTAGGGATGCGTCTGGTTCCGTGCCTTAGGGATCAGCTGCGTGCCGGAGGGACGGGCTCGGCTCTGTTCGGCTCGGCAGGGTGGTTCGGCTGGGCTCAGTTCGGCTCGGCAGGGTGGTTCGTCCCGGTTCGGCTGGGCTGGGCTGGGCTGGGCTGGGCTGGGCTCGCTCCGTGCGCAGGTCGCGCCCCGCCGATCCCGACTCAGCCGAGCGGCTCCGCCGCCCCAGCCAACTTCGGCTCCGCAGAGGGCCCGCCCCCGCCGCCATCCGATTGGCCGGAGGCCGTGATTGGCACCAAGAGCCTCCAGTGGGCTTGTCGGAAGGGAGGGGGCGGGGCCGCGCTGGGTGCCGGTGCCCTGTCGCCGCTGGGCGGTCCCGGTTGGACCCAGAGCAGCCCGGTGGGCTCGCACTCGTGTGACCCTCCCCGAGTGTCCCAGTGTGACCATAGGTCTCAGTGCTGGCCCCGCAGTAGCCCTGGTTGCCCCAGCTGATCCCAGTGTGGCCACAGGTGGTCTCGGTGTGGTCACTGTTGGCCCCGCTGTAGCCCTGGGTGCCTCAGCTGGCCCTAGGGTGGCTCTAGTCTGGTGATGGATGGTCCCAGTGTGGTCGTTGTTGACCCCACCGTAGCCCTGGGTGCCCTAAGCGAGGCCCCAAGTGGTCCCAGTTTGACCGTGGGTGGTCCCAGCGTGGTTGCTGGTGGCCCCACCGTAGTCCTGATCACACCAATGTGGCCCCAGTTGGTCTCAGTTGAGCCATGGGTGGTCCCAGTGTGGTTGCTCTTGCCCACAGGGTAGCTCTGGTTGCTCCAGATGGCCCTGGGGCTGCCCCAGTTTGACCGTGGGTGGTCATAGTGTGGTCATGGCTGGTCCTAGCATAGCTTTGGTTGTCCCACTGTGGCTCCAGTTGGTCCCAGTTTGACCACAGGTGGTCCCAACATGGACACTGACGGCACTGGGAAAGTCCTGGTTTCCTCAGTTGGCCCTGGGTTGGCCCCAGTTTGACCACAGGTGGTCCCACTGTGGGGTTTTGGTGGCCCTGGAGTGGTCCCCTGACAGCCAGGCTGGTTCCAAATGAGTTCCTGGTGGTGCCAGCTCCTCCATGCCCTCAGTGCCAGGCAGCGTCTGCTCCAAGCTGTTTCCCTCTGGAGCAGCATGCCAGGATCCTGGTACCTCCAGAGATGTGAACCCCCCCTGTCCCAGCAGGCTGGGGGACATGAGGAGGAGGAGGAGCTGTCCCCATCCCTTGCCTGGCACAGGCACTTGGGGGCTTGTGCCTACATTCCAGGATTTCTTCCTGAGAAAGGGGCATGAACCAGTTTTGCTTGGATTTTGCAAAATCCCAGGCAGGCTTTGCTTCCCTCAGCACCACCTCTGCTTTCACGTGGAGCTCTCCAGGACTCCCTGATTGCTGAGCTCAGCTCAGCTTAAGCCAGGTCTCAGATCCAAGCCCCTTGCCCACCCCAACGTGAGCGAGCTGCAGCACGTGGAGCTCGCTCACCTCCTGCTCCCTCTGGGGTAATGTGCTGCAAGCTGAGCCCACGGCATCACAGCTATTTTTACCCTCTCCCAGCTGTTCCAGGTGTGTGCAAGGCAAAAGAGGTGGAAAAAGCACAGCTGGGCCCTGGCAGGGGCATCCAAGGGCTCCAGGGTGCACGTGCACTCACCGCCCTTGGCACGGGGCTGGCCCTGTCCCCAGGGAGGCAGAGAACTCCAAGGGCTGGAGCTGCTGAGCGTGGCCATCATCAAATCCAACTGAAATGGGAGCAGGAACAGAACACAGGCAAGGGCTGCAGCAGGGACAGGGGACTCACCTTGCCAGGGAGCATGGAAGGGGCTTGGGTGATGGTGAGGCTCTGCCCTGGATCAAAATCCCCCCCTTGGAAGGGCTTCCCGCACTCCCATCTGCCCCAAAAATCCACACTTGGTGCCCAGTGGGATCCCTGGGAGTCAGCATGACTTTCTGTGGGAAGGAGCAGCCTGAGAGTGAGGGTGAAGTTCAGGCAAACTGCTGATGGCAGGAGGTGACAGGCGCTCCCAACTGCCAGACAGCCACGGCAGGGAAGGGGGACATGGCCCTGGCTCTGGGGGACATGGCCCTGGCTGTGGGGGACACCAGGGCTCCGCTCTGCTCCCCAGCACCTCAGCAGGGAGGAATTAAAGGGAGCAGCCACTCAAAGCACCCCAGAAATAAACAATGCTGCTCTTCACCTCGCTGAGCTCTCTCCTCGTGGAGGAAGCAAGAGGGCTTTTGGGAGTGGAAATAGGGAAGGGTGGGGTGGGATGCAGAGGTGGGGCAGGACACCCCTGCCTGTAGAGACCCCAAACCCCTCTAGGACCCTCTGAGGGGGATTAGGCTAAAGGTACAAACCCCTTATGGGGAACACCTAACACCACTGCCAGCCTGTCCCAGAGCTCACCCCACTGTGGAGCTCTCCTGAGGCCCCCAGATCCCAACCCTACAGCACAGGGCCAGGACACCCAGGGCTGCCTGGGCTCAGCACGTGGCCAGATCCTGGGCAGCATTTTCCAGTGACAGTGGGGGCACCCCTGCAGCCCAAGAGCACCCCAGGCTGGGTGGACACGGTCCCTGTGGGTGACACTGCCTGGCAATGAGCAGAGAGCCCCAGGAGCAGGCAGGATGAGTGCGAGGTGCCCATCCCCTGACCGTGCTGCCTTCACCTGACAGGGAAAAGCAGCTTTGGAGCAGAAAAATCAAACCAGGCAGTGCCTGCGGCTGCTTCCCAGCGCTGCCATGTGCTCTTCCAAAGCAGCTACCATCAGCTCCCTCTCCAGCGCCCGAAATAGCAGAGGGAAGCCCTTCAGCTGCACCGTGAATCATCCTGGGAGGCAGAGTGGTTATTTTTACGGTGCTGTGGCTCACGTGGAGCTGGCAGTGCAGCCCCCAGGGCTGAGCGGTGCTGCCACAGGGGGACACAGCCCTGTCCCTTCCGGGGGACACAGCCCTGTCCCTTCAGGGGGACACAGCCCTGTCCCTTCAGGGGGACACAGCCCTGACCCTGCAGTGGGACACAGCCCTGTCCCTGCAGAGGGACACAGCCCTGTCCCTTCAGGGGGACACAGCCCTGTGCCTGCAGTGGGACACAGCCCTGTCCCTGCAGAGGGACACAGCCCTGTCCCTTCAGGGGGACACAGCCCCGTGCCTGCAGGGGGACACAGCCCTGTCCCTGCCGGGGCTGCCTCCAGGGCCTTGGCAGTGCCAAGGGTGCGGTGTCCCGGGAGGTTCCTGGCAGGGCAGTGTGACGGTGATGCCAGCAGAGAGCTTTGCCTTCTCTGGGGCAGAGGCAGAGCCGTGCTGCTGCTGGGGCTGGGCTGGCTGTGGGAACAGCCCTGTGGAGCTCGGCGTGGCAGTGCAAGTCCTCTCCCCTCTCCCTGTGCCCCCTGGCTCCCACAAAAACCATTTCCTGTGCCGGGGTCTCTCCCCTTTGCAGCACTGCAGATCACCATCATCACCATCCATCCCGGAATTGAGGAGAGGAGAGGAGAGGAGAGGAGAGGAGAGGAGAGGAGAGGAGAGGAGAGGAGAGGAGAGGAGGAGGGATGGCTGGGCAGGAGCTGGCATATGGCTGGGCTGGGCACCCTGCAGTAACTCATAAAACCTCCAGCACCTGCCACCTCCGGGGACAAACCCCTGCAATGGAGGACACGGCAGGCAGGGTCTGTGCCCTCCCAGCTGGTCCCTGTCCCCCTGCCCTGGCTCTGTGGGGTCCCATGGATCAGAGCAGCAGCAGCGATGCTGTTCCAGTGCCACGGTGTGAAACAGCCCCGTTCGAGGGGGTGGCAGTGTGACAAACCCAGCTCTTCCCACCCGGGCACAGGGGTCACCTATAGCACTCAGCACGACCCCCGTGGCAGGGAGAAATGACGAGGAGGACTCCATCTTTCAGAAGGCTCATTAATTACTTTATGATACTATGTTATTCTATACTATATTACACTGTATTTTAACTGAATTTGTACAAGCACTTAATTGTACTTAACTGTTTGGAATTTTGTGACTGTCAGCTGGCAGTTTTGACACACACACATGGATTTAATTGGTCAATGAATTAAAATATTTACACTAGAATTTAATTACTAATTCTCTGTAGGTAAACAATTTTTCACAATGCATTTTACTTGTGAACAACACAGGAGCAGTAAATGGGGTAAGAATTGTTTTTTCTTTCTTTGAGGTTCAGAGAATGTAAATTCCAGAAATATTCTTGGGAAGTTGTGCCTTGCTTTTCCCTGTGGAGACAAATGTGGCTGTAGTCACCCTGGACAGGCCGTGTGTGACAGCACCCTGCTGGGCGCTGCTCTGGGGATGGCAGGGCCCCGGCTGGCCCTGCTGCCATGCCTCGGAGGGCTGGGACAGCCGGCAAAGGGAACGGTGTGCGGAGCTGAGCCCTGGGCTTTGGCACCCCACACCCGCACGCTGCAGCCACACAGCCGTGTCCAGCTGTGAGAACAAGCCAGGGGCAGCACAGCCAGCCAGGGACTGCCTCAGGAGCGGGAAGAGAGGCACAGGATGCAGGCAGGAGGCCAGGCAGAGGTGATGGGCTCTCTGTGCCACCCAGCAGCCTGTCCTGAGCCCGGGATCCCATTGCCAGCCGCTGCAGGAGCAGGGTGAGCTTACACAGCGAGGGCAGGGTGAAATATTTATCAGGCTGTTTAAAGGAAAACCAGGCAGGAGGCTGGGCAGGAGGAGGGGAGAAAGTGCACAAACATGGGCAGGAAGTAGCACAGCCCTGGCTGCCGCTGGGGCAGGAGACACGGCCCTGCTGAGCCCCATCCTGGCTGCCAGGGAGCCCCTGGCACTGCAGGCACCCTTCCCTGGGGGTCCCCAATGCCCCTCGGTCCTGCTGCGCTGCAGGGGGAATCGGGGCACGCGGGGGCAGGGCTGCTGCTGGCAGGCAGCGTGTCCCCAGCCAGCAAGGACACGGGGACCTCGAACTTTGGGCCAGAAACTGGTGCCAGCAGGTGCCTCGAGGCAGCACCAAGAGCTGGGTGAATGGGGAAAGCTGGAACTCTGGATGGAGTGGCTTCACACTGGCCCCACGCTGCAGCCACAGCCAGGAAAATGCTGCCCCAAAACCAGGGGTAAGGCAGAGAGGGAACCAGGCAGGAGAGGAGCCAAGTGGGGACAGGGACTGCTGAAAGGAAAGCAAACCCCACCCAGACCCATCACGCCATCCTCCTGCAGCACAGCCTCTTTGGAGGAGCAGGGAGGGCAGGAGCAGCCCCAGAGCCCACCCTGTGTGGGACCAAGGACTGAAGCACCTCTGGTAGCCCCAGGTACGGACATACCTGGTCATGGATTACAAGTTCAAAGTGGAAAACAGAGCACAAAATAACCCCAAAACTCTCGGTTTCTCAGCTGAGGTCCCCACCACCCCTCACACCCCCAGGCACCTGAGCACAGCCGAAGGGCAGAGTCAGTAGAAACCTTTATTAAACACAAAGCTCAGAGGAACACAAGCTTGTTAAATGGCAGTAAAAGTGAAAGTGCGTCTCCAGCTCGGCCCAGGGGGACCCCAGGACCCCCCTCCCCTCCTCTCCCAGCCCCAGTGGCCTGGGGATGGGGAGCCAGAGCCAAAAGGCTGAAGGGCTGCACAGGGAGGGGAAGGAAAGCCTGGAGACAGCGTTGGGTGCTCACCTGCAGAGACGCTCCCCCTGGACACCTCAGTGTCCCCTGAGGGGACAAGCACACGGTCCCAGGGCCACCAGCCCCAGCCAGCCCCGTCCCCGCTCCCGCAGCCACCTGCCCCAGCCGCGGCCTTGCCAGCCCCGACCTGGACACAAGCAAAGCCAGGATGTGCTGGTGAGACCCTGGTGGCACTTCCGTGTCCCACCAGCACTGTCCTCGTGCTCCCTCTGCCCCCGCCACGTCCTGGGAGAGCTCCACACGCCATAAATAATAAATAAATACCCCACGCTCAGCCAGGCTGGGGGCAGCCCCCGCGCGGGGGGACGGCCCTAGCCCAGCACCCCCCACACCTCCACCACCCCCTCCCAGCACAACAAAAACTCTCAGCACCCCCACTCTGCTGTACAGCCCCCCCAAACCCCCATGGAAATGAAACGCTGTCCCCAGGGGACAATAATAAATTAATCAAATCATTAATCTATACACAGGACTGCTTAAAGCTCTGGAACAGGCTCCCGGGGGGCAGCGGCTCTGCCCTGGGCAGCGCCCCTGATCAGGGCCCTACGGGGGGGTCCCCCGAGACGGGAACCCCGCCCTGGCATCCTCCTTGTGGGGCTGGAGCTGGGGATGCCACCGGGCTGGAGGGATAACGAGAAAATATTGCAAAAAGGGGTGGGGGAGGAGCAGCGGGCGCTGGAGCCAGAGGGGCTGCCCTGCCCTGCCCTGCCCTGCCCTGCCCTGCCCTGCCCGGCCAGGGCTGTCCCTCCCCTGGCAGCTCCCCCAGGCTCCCGGGCGGGCACAGCTTCAGAAGTCCAAGGGCGTGAAGTCCCCAAAGTTGCAGTCGAAGAGCTCGCTGATGCCCTCGCCCTCCTCCAGCCCGAAGTGATAGTCCTGCGCCTGCGGCGGCGACAGGTTGATGAACTCATCGGCCAGGAAACCCGCCAGCTCCTCCCTGCTCTGCTCCAGCAGCATGTCCATGGAGGCCAGGGGCGACAGGCTCACCTCCTCCTCCGGGCTCTTGCTGGGCAGCGCGCTCGGCCCTGGCAGCAGCGCTTCTGTGGGGATGGGAAGCAGCTGTAGATCCCATAATACTCTCCAAAGAAACCCCAAAAAAAGTTTTTTTGGCTAGGCAGATCCTGTCTTCCCACCTCCCTGCCTTGCTGGCGTCCCCAAGCAGCATCCCAGCTCCTTGCTTATGCCAAGAGCGGAGGGGCTACTGAGAGCCACCGTGACATCCCAGCAGCTCCCTCGTGTCCCCAGCCCCCTCGTGTCCCCAGGCTGCCCCCAGCCCCACCTTGCTCTCCGGGCAGCAGCGGCATGTTCACATCCTGGGCAGGATGCAGGAGCAGGGAGGCTCTGGGCTGCGACTGGCTGGGAGAAGAGTCCTCAGCAGGAGCTTTGAAGGGGCTCTTGACAGGGCTGCAGACCCCTGAGCTGTCCTCGGGGCAGAGGAACACGTCAATGGGGCCCTGAGTGCTTCGCACGGAGACCTGGAACGCCTGCAGAGGGGACAGGAGTGAGACCAGGTGGCACAGGGATGCCCAGAGAACGCTGGGCTGTTCAGGGAGGGCACAGGAGGAGCAGAGTGTGACCCCAACTCACCTCAGCTGGGTCTGACACCTGCAGCTGGGTCTCCGGGGGGGCTTTGATAACCATCACCATTTGCTCCGCGGGGTCCACGACGCTGCGGAGGTCCTGGCAGGTCACGTAGGCTGCGGTGGGGCGGGTCAAGGAAGGGACACGGGGATGTGGGCTGAGAAACGCCCTGCCTGCGACACCGGGGCTCAACCACAGCCGCCACCCAGCCAGCCCCGCCCCACAACCAAAGGATATTGCTGGTTAGAGGGGTCCTCGGTGAGCAGGCGCAGCTGCACCGTGCACATCTGGATGAGGTCATCCAGCTGCCGCTCGGCCGCCTGCAGCTCCCGCAGCTCCTTCTCCAGCAGCCGGTGCCGGCCTGGCGCTCCCACGGTGGCCTGGCTGCCCCTGGGGAGCACCGTGTCCATCAGGAGCCAGCCCCACAGCTTCCTGTGCCCCACCCCACAGCCAGGGAACCAGCCCTGCAGGGATTTTGCAGCAGAGCACTCCCCAAGGTTGGATGCAGGCCCCCACTCCCCTGGATGACTTGAGAGGCCCCAGGGGGACTTGCAGGAGCCTCGTGCCATTGAGCACAGCCCTGGCCCCAAAGGGCCACCACTTGGCCTGCAGCAGAAGCTCTGGTGACCCCACCCTGACAAGTAAGACCTTCCTCCACCCAGACAGCTCCCCAACCCCAGGAAGAGCCAGGCACAGCCCCATGAGCCCAGGGACATACAGCCACTGGATGTGGTTCTTGGACTTCTTGGTGATGAGCTGTATGCCCTCCAGGACATTGGTGATGTCGTAGATGCGCCTCTTCTGCACCTTCAGCACCTCGGCCGCCCAGTTGAGGTCCACCACACCATCTGGGGACTGGCTCAGCAGCTCCAGGAAGCGCTTGGTGGTGAGGTTCAGGGAGGTTTCATACCGGGACTTCTCTCCAGGAGACTTTGCCCCTGCCAGACGTGGAGGACAAGTGTCATTCAGCCACAAGGGAAACCCAGAACTGAAGCTGGAAGGTCACAAAACTCCTGCCACCTGCTTGCAGGAAGCTTGCGAACTAGTGACCAGGTCTGGCACCCCAAACCCAGTCTGTTTTGTCAGGGCAATGGGGTGAGCTGCCCAAATCCCCCGCAGGATGGATGTTGCAGCACCTGGCACAGGCTGTGACACCTGTGCCCTGTTGTGACCGCAGCTGTGAGTGAGACACCGAGCGCCAGGCAGGGCTCGGGGGGAGATAGCAGCAGGTCTACCTGGAACACTGCACTGACACCCTGCAAGCACCTACAGCTCCATCCCACAGGGAGGGACAGGGCCAGTGTGGTGCCCAGCAGAAGGGCAGACAAGCGTGCCACCAGCACAGGGCACAGCAGTGAGAGTGGACGGAGGCAGGCCAGCTCCAGGGACAGCCCATCCAGACTGACACAAAGGGCCTGGGAGAACCTGCCAGGGATGAGCCTGGGGGAGCGGAGTGGGGCTGCTGGAGCTCTGCTCTGAGCTGGGCTGGCAAGGGGGGCCAGGGGGAGTGCAGCTGATACCTTTAGCGGGGTTCCTGGCCTTGCCCCGGCTCACTGGCAAGCTCTCCGCTATGTACTGGTGATCCGTCTCCAAGTTCAGCTTCCTCTTCACCTGCAAGGGATGGGGTCAGCACAGGCACAGCCACCCCCGGCCCCACTGCTGCTGAAGGGTGTCTGTGAGGAACCCCCCAGCACCGCGGGGTACAGACACCCCAGATCCCGGCAGGAAGGGGGTGACAGGAGCTGTCACACCCGCCGGCGGGGATGGGGGCCTGTCCCAGCCGCGGGGGCCCTGCCACGCTGCGGGGAGCGCCCCAAAGCCGGCGGGGCCCGTGGGTGGGGAGGCAAAGCAAGGCCCGGCGCCCGGGCCTGCGGCTTCCGGAGCGGCGGCGGGGCAGGGCCGGCCCGGCAGGTGCTGCGTGGCACGGCCCGGCCGTACAGCCGGGCACAGCCGGCAGCACCGGGCACGGGCTGGCACGGAGCGGGGCACGGCAGGGAGCAGCACGGCCCGGCCCGCCATGGAGCCCTGTCCGGTGTACAGCACGGCTCGCTATGGCACGGCTCGCTACAAAGCACGGCCCGGTATCCAGCCGGGCCCATTGTACAGCCCGGCTCCGTGCAGCCCGGTCGGGTATACGGCCCTGTCGGTACACGGCCGGTTCGAGACCCAATACCGCACAGCCCGGAACACCGCCCGGGCCCGCCGGTCCCCGGAGCCCCCGCCCGGCTCCCGCCCCCTCCCCCTCCCCATCCCACTCGCGGGGGTTACCGGCGGGCGGCCCAGCGCGGGCCGTCTGGGCGCGGCGCCGGGGCGGGCGGGCTGCGGCGTGGCAAAGAGCAGGAGGTCGGTATCGGGGTGGCCGCCGCCCGCGGGCTCCTCGGCGGCGGCGGAGACGATCAGGAGGTGCGGGGAGGCGCTGCCCAGCAGCGCCGCCAGCCCCGCCGCGCCGCCCGCCGCCGCCATGGCTCACATGGCAGCCGGTGCCGGCGGTGCGGCGGGCGGCGCGGCGGGCAGGGCGCGGACAGGGGCGCGGCCCATGGCGGGCGCGGGGCCGCTCCGCTCCGCTCCGGCTCCGCTGCGCCCGCCGCCGGATTGTTCGGCGCGCCGGCCCCGCGCGCCTTTGCGCGCCAAATCCTTTTTGCCGCGAAAAGCGGCGCGAGCCGCCCCGCCGCCCGCCCATTGGCTGCGCCCGGCGCGGCGGGGAGGGGAGGGCGCGCTGCCATTGGCCGCGGCGAGCGGGGAGGCGGGCGGTGCCGCGCGGCCATTGGCGGGCGGGGGCCGCGCTGACAGGCGGCCAATCAGCGACGCCGCGCCGGGGCGGCGACCAATGGGAGCGCGGCTCGGGGACGCGGCGGGGGCGCCGCGTGGGTGCGGCGCGCGCTGTGTGTGTCCCCCTCGGGGGTGTCCCCTCCCTTGTCCCCGTCTGTGTCCCCCATATCCCGCCCGCGGGCTTCTCCTCCCGTGTCCCTCTTTGTGTCCCCCATAAGGGTGTTCTCTCCCGTGTCCCTCTTTGTGTCCCTCTCGGCGGTGTCCCCTCCCTTGTCCCTGTTTGTGTCCCTCTCGGCGGCGTCCCCTTCCGTGTCCCCGTTTGTGTTCCCCACAGGGGTGTCCCCCTCTCGTGTGCCTCGCTCGGAGCCGGCCCCAGCTCCCGGTTCTTCCCCCGTGGGGAGTTGGAGGCTCAGGCGGAGCCGGTGGCGGCCCGGGCTCAGCCCCGCCGGGCTGATGGGCTTCCGGCCGCGGCCGCGCCCCGCTCGGGATGGCCCGGGAGGACAGGGCACGCACCCTCGGGCAAAGTTCAGCCGGCTCCCCTGCCCGCCGGACTCCGCCCGCCCACGGGTGTCCCTGCTGGGGAAGAGGGCGGCTTTGGGCTCTGCGGGGTGTCCCAGGCTGTCCCCCCTGTTCCCCGAGCCCAGGGGTGACAGCCAGCCCAGCCTGGCCCAGCAGCAGTGCCTTGCTTCGGGGACATCAGTGGTGCAGAGCCGAGCCGGGGCAGGAGCTCTCCGGTACTGCGGGGCCAGGCACCTGCAGGATTTCTGTGTAAAAGCGCTGGGGCCATGAAGGGCTCGGTTCAGGGCTGCGCGCCTCCCTTGCTCAGAGCAGCCCCGAGGCCATGGGTGAGGCTGTCGGGCAGGTCTGCAGCCCGCGCTGCTCACGCTGCTCCGGGGGTCCAGCGCGCACGGAAGCCCCGGGATGCCGCAATCCGCTCCGGCATTCTGTGCTTCGGAACACCGAACAGCTGCGGATCTCGGCAGCTCCTTCAGGACTGCCTGATAACCCCTCAGAGGGCAGAGGAAAAGCTCTGCCGGCAGCACAACCTGCACTTGACCGTGCCAGGCGCTGTCTCCGGCCGTGGGACCGTGTGGCAGGGGAGAGGCAGGGACGCAGGGACGGCAGACGGAGCCGGGAGTGGCCCCATATGCTGAGAGAGATGAGAGTCCACCCACGAGACACGGGACAGGCGGCAACCAGCACCACTATCTCCTGCCTGCAGGACACTGATCGCCTCCTGCTGCATGAGGAAGCAAAATTAAAAAGGAAAAAAGTACATCCTGCTAATAACAAAAAACAAAAACAAAACAACAACAACAAAAAAAGCATTTAAAGATTAGGCCTTTTGCAAGGCCCAGACTTAGGGAAGCTCCTGAGGAAAGCATGGAGTGGGCTCTGATCCAGGAACCCAAATCCCTGCTGAGCTGAGCCCAGGGCTTCACCCCTCTGTGCCCCCCAGGAGCTGCCCACGTGTCCCCGGGGGTCCCTGGTGGAGCACAGTGGCCCCCAGCCTGCTGCTGCTGCCAGGCAGGGCTGGAGCCAGCGCTGGCTCCTGCCCCGGCCCCGCTGCCAGGCCTGACCTGCCCGGGATGCAGGAGAAGGGCTGTGCAGGAGGAGGGCTGTGCAGGAGAAGGGCTGTGCAGGAGGAGGGCTGTGCAGGAGAAGGGCTGTTTTTTCCCAGCAGTGCCAAGCCTGACCTGCCCGGGATGCAGGAGAAGGGCTGTTTTTCCCAGCAGTGCGTGGGATGCAGGAGGCATTTGCAGGGATGAGTTAACTCCTCTGCTGCGGAGCAGATCCTGACATGCAGTGCCCCTGTGCTGGCCTAACAGGTTTCTGGCTTTAAAGGATTTTATGCTGGATATTTTGGCAGTGGCTGCAAAAAATTCCCCCGGGGATGGCCAACGCTGAGCAGGGCCGTGATTTCCCTGGATCCCTCCATCCTTAAATACAGCAGGAACATGGTGCGTGTCCGTGACCAATCAAATCAACTCGCTGTGCCTCATTTCTTCATCAGCAGAGAGCAAATAGAAACGCTGCCTTGCTTAAAGGAAATTAATACAGTTAATTAACACTTGGCCCTTCTAATATTCCAGGCCCCACTCTCCAGAGCCCTTCCACTGCAATATCATCATTACTACGAAGCATAAGCAACAGTTAGACCAGATGTTTGCACACAGTTAATGCTTCTTCCATCTGGGGAAGGGGAACAGGCAGCCCCAGCAGCCGGGCGGGAGCGCATGGCTGGCGGTGCTCTCCCCGTCCCTGGGGAGCCTCAGCCCGGCGCTTCCTGGGATGAGGCAGGGTTTGGGACACAGCTGCTGCACCAGCTGCTCCCGCTCGGCTCACAAAGGCTGCCTTCACCCCCCTAATTCATGCAGGGGCTTTTCGGGGGGGCAGGCTCTGCCCCTCTCCCGGAGGCTGCGCTGCCGCTTCTCCGAGGCTTTCAGCGTGAAAAGGGGCGGCTGTGGAGACAAATGAAAGGCAAACGCTGGTGGGAGAGGGGCGGGCAGGGCCTTTCCTTGCATGTGGATGAGGGGAAGCAGATGAATTCTGTCTCCGGCACAAGTGCAGCCCCGCTAAGGAGTGCAGACGTGCTCCCGAGATTAGCTGTGTGGCAGGTGCTGCTCGCAGATAAAGCCTGTCTGCACAGCCCTGCTCGGCCTGGAGAGCATCGGGAAGGCTGCTCTGTGCAGACACTCTCTGTGTGCCCCAGCAGGATTCAGCCCGCGGCAGTCGCCGAGTTTGGGTGGGTTTGGCACTGTGGGATAGATTCAGGGCAAGGGGTGTGTGCTGGGAAAAGTCTGCAGCTGGAGCACAGCTGGTACCTGCGCTGGAAAATCACCTGGCAGCGGGAGCAGGGGGAGGAGAGCTGGCACGATGCAAACGCGCAGCCCTGGGCTCAGTTAAGGGCAGCACGAGGGTGTCCCAGGAGCACAGTCACTGTCCCTGCCATCGCAGACCCTCCTGCCTCCAGCAGCTCCCACGTGGGTGTCCCAGGAGCACAGTCACTGTCCCTGCCATCGCAGACCCTCCAGCCTCCAGCAGCTCCCACGTGGGTGTCCCAGGAACACAGTCACTGTCCCTGCCATCGCAGTCCCTCCAGCCTCCAGCAGCTCCCACGTGGGTGTCCCAGGAGCACAGTCACTGTCCCTGCCATCGCAGTCCCTCCTGCCTCCAGCAGCTCCCACGTGGGTGTCCCAGGAGCACAGTCACTGTCCCTGCCATCGCAGTCCCTCCAGCCTCCAGCAGCTCCCACGTGGGTGTCCCAGGAGCACAGTCACTGTCCCTGCCATCGCAGTCCCTCCTGCCTCCAGCAGCTCCCGCACTGAGTGTGCTGAGCTGGCACTTGGAAGGAAAGCAGGACTTCCCTGGGCTCTCCTGCCAGTGCCCCTGCTCCCAGGTCACTGGTTTGTTCACAAGATGGTGAGTAGGCAGTGTGGCACAATCTGCCTGTGGTGGCAAGAGGCAGCTGGGGAAATCCCAGAGCCCCCCAGTTCTGCTGCCCTGACCCTGCAGTCCCTCACCTCTGCCCCCTGAGCCATCACTGCTGTTCTGTGCAAGCCAAAGCAATTTTCTGGAAGCACACAGGGTCTGAAGCTGGCTTGTGGCAGAAGGGAGCAGCCCTGGCTTAGGTGTCTCCTCTCAGATCCCAGTCCCGAAAGCCAGGCAGTGCCTGTTCCCTGGCATCTTTTTCAGAAGAGGAGACCAGAGCCCTTCTTGCAGGACACCAGATCAGCTCCTCTTTTGGATGCTGGGCACACCAGACTTAGCAGTGCCATCTCCACCTCTCCTGTGGTGGCATCTGCTTTTAAAGCTCACATTGTGCAGTCTCAGGGGAAGCCGTGGGCACGGAGCCCTCTCACAGAATCACAGAATTTCTAGGTTGGAAGAGACCTTTAAGATCATCGAGTCCAACCCACGTTCTAACACCTCAACCAGATCATGGCACCCAGTGCCACATCCAGGCTTTTTTAAAACACATCCAGGGATGGTGACTCCACCACCTCCCAGGGCAGATGATTCCAGTATTTGCCCACTCTTTCTGTGAAAAACTTCCTCCTTAATCCCAGCCTGGATCTCCCTTGGCGCAGCTTGAGACTGTGTCCTCTTGTTCTGCCTGTTGTTGCCCAGAGAAAGAGACCGACCCCCAGCTCAGCACAGCCACCCTTCAGGAAGCTGTGAGAGTGATAAGGTCACCCCTGAGTCTCCTTTTCTCCAGGCTGAACACCCCAAGCTCTCTCAGTCGTTCTTCACACGGCTTGTGTTCCAGGCCCCTCTCCAGCCTCGTTGCTCTCCTATGGACACGCATTGCTCTGCCCTCCTGCTCTGCTCCTCACACCCAGCCAGGGCAGCCTTGTCTCATCCTCTGAGCCAAAACACCACAAACACTGAAAGCCATTCCATTGCACAAGGCCCTTCCATTTCCTTCACTCAAACCCCATGAAGAGCAGCGAGGCTGAAGTGTTTCTGGGGAGCCTGGGGCTTATCCAGCAGTGATTTGGAATATGCCAGGCTCTAGCTTCTGCCTCTCCTTAGCGTCTCTAGCCAGTCCAGGTTCACTTCCCACCACATGGTCACTGGCACTGAGAACTCAAAAGTGTTGGAACACTTTTGCTTTTGTCAGAACAAAACCTACAGGTGATCCAGAGCTTCACCTGGAGCAGAACAAGGGCTCAGACAGAGTATGACACTCTGAGGAGGAAAAAAACACTTGAAGGTAGCACTGGCATCAGTTTGGAGGTGTTAATTTGGCTTCTCATGGCCCAGGCTGGACACTCCAGCATTCCAACAGCTGCAAAGCTGGAGGTTTGCTCTTGCAGACACTCCATCCCCACCACCACAGCAGTCACCTCTACAGCACATTCCCTCTGAACTTTTAGCTTGGAAGAGGCAGCAAAACCATCCACAGACATCCTTGTTTTTCTCTGTTTGTCATATTTGAAAAAACAAAAAGGGGTGTCAACCATCCCAACTTGTTTCTGCAGCTGGCATCCTTACCCCCACAGGAATGAAATCTGATGGTGGGGTCAAAGCAGCACTGGCTGTTGGTTCCAAGCTGGTAACACCAGAGCCCAAACCCTGCCAAAACTGCACCTTGTGCATGGCTTCTCTACAGCCAGGACTACAGACATGCAATAATCAAGCATTGCTCCATAGGTTTTAGCTTTAAAATGATGACAGTAAAAAAAGACAAAAAATTAGGATTTTTATTTGTAGACAAAGCACGGTATTGTAACATTCAAAGAGTGATTATACAGAAATAATGGCCACAAGAAGGTGATTCATAGTGGACAGAGCCACATCAACAAGCCCCTGCCCTCTCTTTTTATTGTTTTAAACCCAAAATCCAAGATATTTCTACAAGCATTCTGATCAGTGTCACATAAGTTACCTGAGTTTATATTCTTTAGTTTATTCTATGCTGTTAGAAAATCAGGGACTGGATTACACAGTAATTATGAATACAAAATAGATATCAAAAGCAGAGGTAATAATACCTGTATTCAAGAGCTTTCAGTTTGTTTTTCTCCCTCCTCACCACCAGAGACATGAAAATTCTTCTAAGTAAAGAAAAAAGTTACCTCCTCCACCAATCTGGTAGGAACACACAGGTTGAAAACTCAAGATTAACACCCCAAAAATATTAACAGCGGCAGACAGACATGACACCTTATTTTCCCTCCTCCTTTATCTGTTGGGTTTCAAAAGCAGCATCAGAAAACACATTCTGCTTCAGGCTAGCATGAGCCAGGGAGACAAACACAGCCTGACAAATAGGGAGCAGCACACAGCTCAAGGTATTATCCAAAGGTCACCTTTGTGCTGATGCAGGGAAAACGAGTTGGAGTCCCAGCAGCTTCTCCCGGGTGAGGGATCTGCACAGGGTTCTGGTGGCTCCAGCAGCACCAGGCAGCCGTGGCTGCAGAGTTCACTCTGCACAGGGGGACCCTGCTTTGGGGCTCTTTCAGCAGCCAGGGATCATCTCTGCCTTCCACCCACATCCAGCTGGGGTAAAGCAGAGCTCGATCTACTCTAGCAGGGCAGGGAAGCCTCACAGCACCAATACCAAAGCTCCTCTGCACCCTCCCCACCCTGGCACAGGGTGCCCAGAGAAGCTGTGGCTGCTCCATCCCTGGCAGGGTCCAGGGCCAGGCTGGATGGGGCTTGGAGCAGCCTGGGACAGAGAAAAGTGTCCCTGCCTATGGCAGGGGGTGGGATGGTTTTTAAGGTCCCATCCAACCTGAAGCATCCCACAATTCTCTGACAAATGCCCTGAACAGGCCCAGTTCTGTGGTTATTGCACAGACACGGGGACGGTGGCCAGGACAAAGGCACTGTCCCATTACAGACACAGGGTCACACCCCCCAGCAGCCCCAGCCTCCTCGAGCCCTCCTCTGCAGCACTGAATGGCCAAACACAGGCTTTGCTCTCAGAAACACCCTCTCCTTCACTGCCAGCATCAAACACAGCCCAGAAAACCTTCCCCAACCCAAATGTCAGGCAGCTGTCTCATTTTCACCTTTGTTAAATAATGCAATTGTCCCGGAAAGGGTTCTCCAGCCATCCCCAGAGCCAGCCCAGCACACAAGCTGTCCTCCAAAGGGAAGGGAAGCACAGTGGGTATGCCAGGGCAGCAGGCAGCAGCAGTAAATAACCCTGAGCCTGCTTTGTTCCTTCATAAAATAAATGATTAATAGCCCAGGATAGTCAGTCTGCTTGAAAAGCTCAGGATTGCTGAAAACTTTTGATCAGTTTGATTCATTAACCTTTAAAACTGCCTCTAAGAGAGGCTTAAAATCTAAGGGAGAAGCATCATTTTAAACACTTCAATTTTATCCAGTGTTCCTCTTTTTTTGTCCAACTGAGCAAAGATAGAGACACTCTGCTCCTCTTTAGAGACACTCAGCATCAGTCAGGTGTCAAGGAAAAAATAACAAGGGGGAGAATAAAGTTGCTGTAGACAAACAACCCCATGCTCATCTTAAAATTCAAAACCAGTCAGGGCTAGGGGTAGAAAATGACCCTTCTTTGTGATCCTTAAGCACTTGGCCATACGCAGGTGGCTTCCCAACTGTCTCTTTATTTCTTTTGCTTTTAATGCTAATAAAAAGGGAACCCAAACAGGGCACTCCATTCCCCACACAATGCCCTGGGGGAGGGCAGGGGGTGTCACTTACATATCCCAAAAGTCTGACTCAGACAAATTACTTCTAGTTCACTTCCCTACTACACGCCGGCATTGTTCCAACACCTTGGTGGCAGAAGGGGCTCATCCCCAGCTATCTGCTCCCAGGAACAGCCATGGGGGCTGATGTCATTAAGGAGCTGTCCCAATTACTTCCCTGGGGAAAGCACTGACTCGCAGCTCAACGTCCTGGCCCGGCCCAGCAGGAAAACCAACGGTCAGCAGAGCCCCAGGGGCTGTGCTCCCGGCAGGAGCTGGCATCCAGGCATGGCAGCTGCCCCCTGCAGCCCCACTGCAGCCCCAGGCACGGCTTCCTTAGAAAGGGAAAGGTTCCCAAGAGAAAAAGGGTGTTCTGAACCAAGGGGAAGTCATGTCACTGCTGCCAGGCTGATTGCAGACACTGGTTTTTGGCGGGGATTTATCTTCTAGAGAGGACAGAGAGCAGTGTGAAAAGGTCAGGAAGGGCCACTGGTCCTTCTCTGCTTCACCAGCAGCCACAATGGTACAATGCCCAGCAAAAAAAGGTTATTCCACCTCTAAGGGAACCACAAGCTACAAATTCAACAGATCAGAACCTTCTCAGAGACACCCAGCTCTCAGAACCAGCCCACAGCTTCTTTTTGCTGCAATAATTACACATGGTCAAGGATTTGGGAGTTTAATAGTTTTAGGGAGCAATTCCCAAGCCACAGCTGTCAGCCTTCTGAAATCCCATCAAAGCTTGCAGAAATTGAGCAATTTTAGCAGAATATCAATGCTCTTAGTTGGAACAATACTGAGGCTTCTGCCAGAAAAACTGTGATGCTTCAAATACCCAGCAGTGGTGGAAAGATGTTTATAAAGGAATCAGGCCTCACCTGTAGCTTCAGCAGTTTTTCTGTATCGAATCTTTATGCTTCTATATACAAAGAAAACTATTTAACCAAAAGAAACAAACCAAATTCCTAATTTGACAGCTTTCATGGGGTCTGATGGATATTCCCATTCAATTATTCAGTCCAGACTGTAACAGCAGTTAATTAGAAGTTAGCAATGAAATTAGAAGTTGAAGGGATCATAGAGAGTTATTATGACAAAGAAGTGTCTTGGTTTTTTGGCCACCATGTACATCATGGATTTGCATGGACAAAGAAAAGTGGGAAAATGAAGAGCAAGGAGGACTCTGAATATGTGCAACAGTAATAAAGAAGGTTAGGAGGACAAGGAAAATTACTTTAAAAGAAATCGAGATTTTTTTTTTTTAATCAGAAGCTCCCTGAAGTTGAAAGTACCATTTCAGCTGTACCATTGAATAGGAGAAACTGCCAGAGCCTGCAGGGTAAAGAGCTCCAAAGATGATGAAGAGAGCATCAGCAGGATTATGAAATGCCATGGGCAGGTCAGGGAAAAGCAGGTGGATACAGGGAAAGTGAACCAAACAGTCCCAACTGAGCCAAAGGGGAGCAGGGAATTTTATGATTCTCTTGGAAATATCACCACATCAAACCAGTGTGGCAGAATTATTTCAATGCACATCATTGAGTGAACTGTGTAGTGATATATGGCAGGTGAGTGCCTGGCACTACGAGGAGTTTGAATTTATTAATTGATTAATTAAACCAGTTTTTGTGCTTTCTCAGCTATCTAGTCAATCTTCTGCCTGAGCCCAGGGAGTGCTGCCCTATCCTGGGGCTCAGCAGAGTGTTTTTGAGAGGAAGATAATTAATAAATTAATCCATTAAGCCTGCACAAACTACAGCTACAAAGTCAGATTCAAATCTGGTTACAGGAAACACTTCCCACTGCTGTGGAGGGCAGATTCTGGACCTCAGAGAAAGCCTTGTCCTGCTCCACCAAAATAAAAGTGCTTGGGAAGTGTTGCTCCCTTAGATCCAGCATGAGATCTGAAGCCTGGCCACAGAGCAGCCCAAGTTGTGTAACTGTTTTTGGTATTTAGTTCAAGCAGCTTTTAAAAGCTTTACAAACAAGTTTAAAATAATTACAGGGTATTCATTAGTGCACTTTGCAGAGGCAGAGATTCAGCCCAAGTGCAGGAAAGGAACCAAGCAAATAGTCTTTCCAAGCCTGATTGACCAGGCTGGTACAAGACAATCCTAACAGTTCTGTTCTCACACATTTTATTGTCTCCCTGAGGGAAAACTGCAGAGGAACTCCCTCAAGGAGCACATAACTGTCCTTATAATAATTTAAACAGGATTCTCAGCCATGCACAGCAATGAAGAACTGATGGCCCTGCTCTCAGAGCTCAGCAGGTCCCCCACTCCCTTCACCCTCAATCACACCACAGTGAGCACAACAGCACAGAAAAAAACACTTGTAAACATTCAGATGAGCTCTAGAACATGTTTTCATACTCTCCACTTAGTGTCAGACTGCCATTTTATAAATATATTTAGTTTTTAAAGAACAAACCCCAGTGCCACACTTGTAGGGAAAATAAGGCCTCTTAAAAACAGACTGCAACAAGTTTCAGTGGGGCACGTGCTCGCTCCAAAAGGGGCCAAAAAACTGATCAGAACATTCTGGCCTAGAGACAAAAGCCAACTCTGCTTGATAGATGTTAATTTTAAAAAATCACAGGTAAAAAGCAACAGAATAACCTTTTCCCTCAGCTGCTGGGAGGTCCCATCCCATTCCAAAGTGGTTTAGAGTGAAGCACCTACTTGCTGTCTGTCCTTTTGTTGTAGATGAGGAAGTCAGACACGTCGTGCCACACCTCACTGTCCTCGTACAGGTAGGTCATGGAGGACTGCAGGGAGGGCTGCAGAGTCTCCTTGTGGTATTCAAAGAGCCACAGGACTGTCCCCCACACCAGGGCAGCCAGGAGAGGGAAGGGATCCTGCTTGGGCTGTGGGATGTAGCCCTTTTCCACAGCCAGCCGGGACAGACCGAACAGGATCCGGGACAGCAGGTACATGATGATCTGCAGGAGAAAGCCAGGCAGCGGGGTGAGGGCTGAGCACAGCCAGCTGCAGGGCTGCACAAGTGACAACCCAGCCAGGAGGGACAGGAACAACTCCCCCACTCCAAAGCCAACAGGCCGTCACTTCCCCTGTCAGCACTCTGCCAAACCACGGCTGTTTGTCTCCTCCGAGGCCTGCTGCTCTGATTTGCCAATCGCCAGGCTGCAATTCACGCAGCGCCGCTGGGCACTTGCACAACTCCTGTCTCTGCCCAGCTCATGCCACCTCATGGTGCTGATGGAACAGTCCCAGAGCAGTCCTGCCAAGCAGGTGTGAGCTCAGGAGCCTGGACACAGCCTAACACCAGGCCTGGCTTAAGTCGAGCACTGGGGTTTAATCTGCAGCTCTGTTTTACTCCCTGGTTTGTGACTGTGTGCCAACAACCAGCTTTAAATCAAACACTCCCTGAGCAGCTTTCACCAGTTTAGCCAGTTCAGCTGTCAGTTTAGCCAGTTTAGCCAGTTCAGTGGTCAGTTTAGCCAGTTCAGCGGTCAGTTTAGCCAGTTCAGCGGTCAGTTTAGCCAGTTCAGCTGTCAGTTTAGCCAGTTTAGCCAGTTCAGCGGTCAGTTTAGCCAGTTCAGCGGTCAGTTTAGCCAGTTTAGCCAGTTCAGCGGTCAGTTTAGCCAGTTCAGCGGTCAGTTTAGCCAGTTTAGCCAGTTCAATGGTCAGTTTAGCCAGTTCAGTGGTCAGTTTAGCCAGTTCAGTGGTCAGTTTAGCCAGTTCAGTGGTCAGTTTAGCCAGTTCAGCGGTCAGTTTAGCCAGTTTAGCCAGTTCAATGGTCAGTTTAGCCAGTTCAGTGGTCAGTTTAGCCAGTTCAGCTGTCAGTTTAGCCAGTTTAGCCAGTTCAATGGTCAGTTTAGCCAGTTCAGTGGTCAGTTTAGCCAGTTCAGCTGTCAGTTTAGCCAGTTTAGCCAGTTCAGCTGTCAGTTCAGCCAGTTCAGCGGTCAGTTTAGCCAGTTCAGCGGTCAGTTTAGTCAGTTTAGTTCAGTGCAGCTCTAACTGATCAAGTTCTACACTCACAACACTCCAGGTGAAGAGTTTCACCCTGTGATGGCCAGACCAGGAACACACAGGTAGGGACCACAGCTCAGGTGACAGCTGGGGTAACCCTGTAGCTCTGGGTCACCTGGCTGCCTTCCTCCAAACTCAGTGCAGCCCTGGAGGCACACCTGGGCTTCCAGCACTGCAACTGCCCACGCTGCTCATGGAGACACAGCCACAGCTGGGACTGGAGTGCAGAGCAGGCACACTGCAGTTTGTGCAGGGAACATGATAAAAGTGCAACGCTCTGTGGCCAGAACCACCAGAAACAGGTGCCCCTAACCAGTTCCTGGCACACCTGTTGTTTTACCTGGCCAGAGAAACTTCCAGCAAGTGCCTTTACCTGGCTGTTGATGGGATTGTTGTCACCAAACACCAGCCAGCCCCCAATGCAGGCTGCAAGGAAGGAATGGAATGGGATTCTTTTCCCCTGCAGCCGGGACTGCGCTGCCAGGAGCCCCTTGTAGGTGAACACAAAGCAGGCCAGGTTCCGGGAGTGAGCGTACGTGGCCTGGGCAATGGCCTTCAGCTTCTCCCTGAAACTGAGGGAAAGAAACACACAATTACAGGAGAGAAAAGGCAAGATCCCGCACTCACTCAGCCTGGGCACTGCACCCCCAGCCTACACTGATGGTTTGGGTACCCCAGCAATGTCTGGGGAAGGAGGAGAAATTCCCTCATCAGAGCACAGCCCTACCCAGACTGTGGACTGTGTTTAATGTTCTCACTACCCAAAGAGCCCTTTTAAAACTTTTTTATTGCTAAATGCAAACCTCTGACACTCAGGGAAAGGCACAACGTGCACTGCTATAGCCTGGGTTCCCATATTTCAACACAGGACAGAACATTGCTGTTGGCATCTGCTAATTCCCCCTCTGTCCTCATCAACCATTCCATGAGTGATTAAATCCCTCAATTATATATATTTGTGTGTGTGTCTCTATCAGGACAAGGCTCAACCACGGCTCACACGTGTTTCTGCTTTTTAAACCCCCTAGAAACATGGAAAACGGACAGCTGTGATGAAAACATTCCAAGCAGCAACACGAAAACACAGAATTAGCGTTTGTACCTTCCACTCTTGAACAGGAAAGTCATCACCAGGGCGTGTGGGGCACGGATTTTGGCTCCATAACTGTAAAGGTGGACAAATATTTCATAGAGCTCGTTTTATACCATGAAATTATTGTATTTCTAGTCTACTAACAGACAAAAAAAGGTTATTTAGCCAAATATCTATTACTTTTAAGCCAGCCCAGCAGTAGCAGCAGAGCAAACCGGGAGCAGCTCAGCCGGAGGGAGAAGAGCACACGCACCTCAGCGAGCCAGGCCCGAAGGGGACCCGAAACCCTTAGGCCCGAACGGGACCCTAAACCCAGCCCAGCGCACCCCAACAGCGGCTGAGGGAGGCGGAATCGCCTCCCCCCACAGCACCCCCGCCACAGAGCGCCGGCCTCCCCACCGGCCGGGACGGACCGAGACCCCGCCGCCCGGGCCCGGCACTCACACGGCACCGTTGCGGAAGCCCTTGATGACGGCGAGCGCGGCGTGGTAGCGGCGCTGCTGCAGGAGCGCGTTGGCGGCGCGGAGCAGAGCGCGGAGCGAATCCCCGCCGCCCGCCATGGCCCCGCCGGCCATGGCGCCCCGCCGCACGCCGCTTCCGGGGGCGCCGCCCCGCCCGCCGCTCCCGTAGGCCCGCACTCCTGTCAATCACGGCTCTCGGCCAATAAGCGGCACCAGTTCGCTCTCTCATTGGTGTGGAGAGCTTGTCCTGCAGCCAATGGGGGCTGAGCGAGGCGTCCCGCCCACCCGCGCCGTGAGGGCGGCGGGCGCCGCTGTGAGCCCGGCCCGGCACAGCCCGGTCATGGGCCGGGGGTCGTGGCCGCCGCGGCCGCGCCGGCAGCCCGAGCAGGGCAGGAGCGGCCAGCGGGCGGTCCCTGCCCGGTCTGCGCGGGCTGTCGCAGCGCCGCTCCGCCGCGCCCCGAGTTAAACACGACCCCCCCCCCCCCCCCCCCCCCCCCGGGGCCTCCCCCACCTCTCCCGCGCTGCGGGCCCGTAGCGGGCGGCGGGCGCCCCCTGGCGGCGCCGCTGCCGCCGCCGCTCCAAGATGGCGCAGGCGATCTTCGAGGCGCTGGAAGGTAACGGGGCCAGACCGGGGCCGCGCCGGGACCTCCCGGGCCGCGGCGACAGCCGGGGTGCGCGACCCCCGCTCCTCCGAGCTCCCCCTGTCCAGCGCCGCCGCCGCGCGGGTCGAGGGGCCGCCGCGGGGCCGCCCCGTGAGGCCCGGCCCGGCGCGGCGTGTGGCGCTCCCGGTAGCCCCGGGCTGCCTCCCGCGCTGCTCCTCCGCTGCCCGCACCGCAGGCGCGGCTGCAGTCCCCGCCGGCAGCCCGCGGCTCGCCACGCCGTCCGCGGCTCCCTGCGGCGCCGCTGTCACCTCCGCTCCCCCGGCCCTGTGCCACCTCCTGCCTGTGCGCCGCCGCATCCCCGCACCGCCCAGCGCGGTGCCCTGCGCACCGGGCAGCCCTCGTTAACCACGGGCCCTGTGCTCGGTGCACCGCATCCCTACCCTGTGCCAGTGCCCGACGCCCCAAGGCATCCCATGCTTTCCCTGCCTTGTGCCTGCTGCTGTAGGGTACCTCATCCCTACCCTGCCCCTGCGCCTGCTGCTCTGGGGCACCTCATCCCTACCCTGTCCCTGGTGCTCCCGGACGCTCCATCCCCATCCTGTCCCTGCTGCTCTGGGACACTCCATCCCCATCCTGTACCTGCTGCTCCTGGACACTCCATCCCCATCCTGTACCTGGTGCTCCTGGACACTCCATCCCCATCCTGTACCTGGTGCTCCAGCCCCTCTCACCCCCTCTCCGCTCCTGTGCCCAGCGGGCCATTCCCATCACCCCTGTCTCTGTGCCCAGGAAGCAGCACCACCAATGCCCAGGGCACTCTCACTGTCCCTGCATGCTGGGGTCCCCCATCCTCCCCCCGCCCCAGGGCTCACACTGCCCATCCCGCTGCTGTGCCATGCTCCGTGCCAGCCCCAGGGATAGTGCCTGGGTGGGTGCTGGCCCCTGCATGTGTCTTTCGAGGGGTGACTGTGCTCTTTGGCACAGCCCGAGCGGTGCCTGTTGGGTGGGTGAACGCGTTGTGCTCAAATACATCTCACTTTAGCGTTGGGACACTGTTCCAGCCGGTGCCATCCAAGGATGACCTGCCAAGCTGTGGCAGTCTGACATTGGGCTAGGGACTGCTTTCCTTGGAGAGAAAATATTTCATAGGTATTGATTTCCTAAATTGGATTACAGATGTATTTTCCTTTGCATGGGGACACACCACTGCCTGGAAGGTGTGACATTGGGATTGTTACCTGTGCTTTTGAATATCACCTGTGACCACAGCAGCAGAGAGAGGAGCAGAGAATAAATATTTTTTCTCTATTTTGTCAAGTTACTTGGTGTATTTGCCAACACCCTGTGTAGAGTCAGCTCCTCTGTGTTAGTTTCCCTGCAGCATTCAGGACAGCAAAGCTTTTTAGCAAATTGAAAAAGAGTGGGGGTTTTTTAAGCCCGCAGCAATTGGCAGCTTTTAGTGCCTAAGCTTGTTTGTTTTGTCTTGATTGGATTACAAGTCGATGGTGACTTGGCATTCTTAGAGCAGCCTGGTGTCAGCGTGCTGCAGGGCACAGGTGCATCTTCACCTGTCACAAAAGCACCTGGTGCTCCTGTCAGAAAAAAAGGCTTTATCACAGGGGCAAATTAGCACCTGGGTGACATGGACAGTCTTGCTTCATCTCCAGCTGAGAGAAATTTGAAAGGGAAGAAAAAAAGGGCAGATCAGTAGTCCTGTGCTTTTGTCTTGGCTTCCTCAAATCTCTTTGGTTTTGTCAGGCTCTGGGCGCCTCAGCTCCTGCTGCTGCCAGGAGAGCGGGAGCGGGGTTTTTCAGTTCCGTGGCTGAAGAGCATCCTGCAGGCTGGTGCTGGCTCTGGGCAGGGCAGGACCCATCCAGAGCTTTCTCCCGGAGTCCGTGCGTGGCTGTGACTGGCATCCGTGTAACCAAGTAACGGCCAGCTTGGGTTGTTAGCCGTGCCCTCAGGGGTTTCCCTCTGGGAAGTGTGGTGGTGTGCAGTTCCTCAGCGAAGTTCAGGGGCTCTGAATTGCCAAATAAATATTTCTGTTGCCTGGGCCATTGTTCTCCATCAAGAGGCCGAGTGCAACACTGACAGTGTTGCTGCATCATTGTGTTCAGGTCTCAGCCTTTCCTGAAGCTTCTTCCTCCTCGTGGCATCAAGGCAATGGTTTGGCTTTTTTCCTTGGAGAATATGACAGTGCCAGAAGGGAGTCCAGTGCCAAGCATATCAAGAGTGGCACTGTTTGTGCAGTAGCATTATCCCCACACTATACTTCACCTGAGTTTTTGATCCTTCTTTTCCTCCTAGCTGATTTTTGCTGGAGAAGCGCTGCTCCGTGCCGCTCTGTGCTTTGCATGTGCTGTCAGGAGCCTGCAGCGCTCCCTTTGCACTTGAGCAGAGCTTCTTCGTGCAGGGCAAGGTGTGTTTTAGAGCAGGGCTTTGGAGGTTCTTCGTGCAGGGGGAGGTGTGTTTTAGAGCAGGGCTTTGGAGGTTCTTCATGCAGGGCGAGGTGTGTTTCAGAGCAGGGCTTTGGAGGTTCTTCATGCAGGGGGAGCTGTGTTTCAGAGCAGGGCTCTGGAGGTTCTTCGTGCAGGGGGAGCTGTGTTTCAGAGCAGGGCTCTGGAGGTTCTTCGTGCAGGGGGAGCTGTGTTTCAGAGCAGGGCTCTGGAGGTTCTTCGTGCAGGGGGAGGTGTGTTTCAGAGCAGGGCTCTGGAGGTTTTTCGTGCAGGGCAAGGTGTGTTTCAGAGCAGGGCTCTGGAGGTTCTTCGTGCAGGGGGAGGTGTGTTTTAGAGCAGGGCTTTGGAGGTTCTTCGTGCAGGGCGAGGTGTGTTTTAGAGCAGGGCTTTGGCTCTAGCTCTGCCTGCAAGCCAAGGCTCGCTGAACTGGACCTGCAGCTTTGCTGTGCCTCTGATCTGTGTGAAAGGCTTCCCATAGGCATGGCGGGAATTTGATGGGAGTGTGGGATGCCGTGGGCTCTGCTGCCTTCCAGCACGCCTTGTGCCCTTGGAGGATGGTGCTCTGCTCTCTGCCAGGGACGCGAGCAGGGCTTGTAGCATCTCCTCAGTGGAAGGATGAAAAAGGTGTTCACAGAACCTTAGTGTGACATGCTTCACCCTGGGAATGCAGGAGAAAGGAGTATTGAGGGTATCTTTAAAAGGCTGTAGTTTATATGGGTACTCCCCACCACGAAGGTAACATTCCAGTTGTTCAGGAGAAATTTTAGGAGGGGAACTTGGGGTGGTGGATGCTCCTGCTCTGCTGGTCCCTTATGCTGTGATCTGCTATGGTGCTTCATTCACTGTCTTTCCTGCTGCTGTCTGCTGAGCAACCTCCCCTCATCTCTGCACAGTCCTCACCTCGCTGCTTAGGAGTGATCAGACCCATTGATTTTCCTTTCCTGTGGCTCACAATTCCGAGTTCTGAGCTTTGCACTTTTGCTTTGCAAAGATCTGGAAGTGAAAAACCACTAAGAACGCCCCAGCTTTCTTCTCTCCCTTAATCCACAAGATCTAACATACAACCTTGCTGTGCCGTTTGCTTCCTTTGTGAGTTCTGGGTCATGAAAGAGTAATAGGAAGGAGTGGTAAAAATCACCCCTTTTTGCTCTTTTTCTCCCAAAATCAGGTTATCCTTTGTGTCTTTACATTCCATTTCTAAATAGAGTGTGTCATGCCTAATCCACAGTCCCATGCTGCTGGCCAGGTTGTCTCCATAGATGAGCAGTCCCAATCTTCTGTATTTTTCTAGAATATTTTAAAATGTTTTAGCTGTAGTGAAAAATGTTTGTGCCAAAGCACGTAAGGTGATTCTAACAGCAAATCTGACTGGGTGTGTGTGCCCTGTGTCTGATCAGATCTGGGAATGCTGGCCTTGAAAACAGGGAGGCATTTGTGACACTGCTGCTGGGAGAGCTGCTGCACGCAAGGATTTTGTCTGCCCCGAGCTCGGTGTCTGTGCTGCATCCCCGGGCAGTTCCACCCAGGCTTCTGCCCTGTGACATCCCCACACTCCCTGTGACATTCTCAGCTCTTTGCATCCCCAGGGTTATAAGCATTCTTCCTTTCTGCAGCAGGTGCCTGAAACCAAACCCTCTTTTGGCTTTCCTTGCCCTTGTTCCCTTCTCTTTTTGCACCAAAGGAGTTCTGAAGACAGGTGGGAGCATTGCTGTTGTGTGGTAGTTGGTGCTGTGGAGTCCAAGGTGAGGAGCTGAGAGTGGCTGGGGAAGGAGGGAGCAGCAGCTGGAGGGTGTTTCAGGAGTGCCAAACACCCCTGTGTGGCTGTGCTCAGTTCACCATCCATGCTTGTGTCTCCTTTCAGGGATGGATAATCAGACAGTGCTGGCTGTGCAGTCCTTACTGGATGGGCAAGGAGGTGTCACCGACCCGTCTGCTCCCAATGTCAACTCCTCCGCCGCCATCCAGCCCATGGGTGAGTCCTGCTGGCACTGGGACAGAGGACAGGGCAGGAGGGCTGCACATCTCCCCTGCAGCGTGCACAGCTGGCAGAACAGCTGGGTGTGTAGGGTACTGCTGTGAGTGTTGTGAGCCCTCAGCAGGACCAGACAGAGCAGGAGGAAGGGACAAGTGCCCAAGAGAGCAGTGATGTTTTTGGAGACAGTCATGACAACAGACTTGGCCATGAGCTTCCCGGAAAGACCCAAAGGGAGGGAGAAGCCACTGTGCCCACATCTAGTGCCTGTTACTGTTCATGCTTTTTATTTAATATCCAGTCCTTCTGCTCTAGAGATGCTCAAGTGCTCCAGTCCTGGAACATCTCTGTGTGAGTGAATATGGGAACTAGTCATTTATGTGCATGTGGACCCTCACAGTGCTGGACTAGAATTTGCTGGGTGGCTGGGGAGTTATCCCCCAAGGAGTTACAGTCTGAGTCCCCAAAAAAGGTCAGCTTTGGGCTGTGGCTCAGACAGGGGAACAGCCTTGTCAGTCTGCCTGGATGGAGTGCAAATGGTTTGTGGTTTGCTAACCTGCAGATTTCAGCTGGGACATGTAACTGGGTTGTATTCTTTCTGCTTCTAATGTCAGGCATAGGTGCCAAAAACCAGCAGTGTTGTGGAGGGGTGTTAGGACACAAGCTGACAGTGACTCTGTGCCCTTATCCAAGGTACTTCTTGTGCTTTGTGCATAAAATCCACCTCAGCCAGCATAATGCTGAGGAAGGAGCTGCTTTTACTAAAAGCAGAGTGTGCTACAGGAGCAAGGTTGCTTGTTCCTGTATTTGGGATGAGAAGACAGACAGTGGGATTAGTGTGTACCAGGGAGCCAGTGGGGTTTGTGTATGGGAGCAGGGCTAAGATGGGCTCAGTCACATCACTTGGTTTTAGGGAGAGGAGGAGGGACAGCTTGGCCCTTGCAGCTGCTCTCTCCTGACAAGGATGTCCTCGAGGTGCCGAGATCCAAAGGTGTCTGCTCCCCTGCATTGTGGGTGCTGGTTGGAGCACTGGGCAATGCAGGAGAAGGCCTGAAGCTCTGCTCTTCTTCATTGCAGACGACGAAGATGTGTTCCTGTGTGGGAAGTGTAAGAAGCAGTTCAACTCCCTGCCTGCCTTCATGACCCACAAGAGAGAGCAGTGCCAGGGCAGTGCCCCGTCCCTCTCCTCGGTATCTCTGGCCACCAACAGCGCGTACACCCCGTCCATCACCTCGGTGCAGCAGGCTCCCAGTGCTGCCCGCCAGGTACCGTGCTGCAGGCACAGGCTCTGCTGCTGGGATTTGGGGCTGGGGGGCATCGGGGTGATGGTTTTGGATCCAGTGGTGTCTCATGACTGAGCTCTCTTCTGAGAGGCTCAGCTGTTGTCCCTTTGTTGGCTTTTCACCTTGCGGTTGGAGTGGGGCCCTCTGCAGTGAGGTCCTCCAGCAGGAGTGTCTGACAGCCTTTTTTCAGGACAGGACAGAAGGGGTTTCATGTTCTGTCTGTGCTGCAGGCAGACCTTGGCTCTACTGAACAGCCCCAGTGTCAGAGCCTGGCCACGAGCCTGGGTGCACTCTGAGGCCTGGGCTGTGGTCTGGCTCGTGGGCAGAGGTGGAGCAGCTTCGTCCCTGCAGCCCTTCTCTCTCACTGTTGCAAATAAGCCCACGTAATGAGGTGTGATGACTGGTGGGGGAATATCCCTCTGGAGTAATTCTCATTCCCTAGAGAATCCTCCAGTGGGAGTCCCTGGTGCATGACATGTAATGTGCCTGCAGCTGTGCCTTCCAAAGTACTTTCAAACCAACTGCTTCTTGAAGTTAATGTAGTCCCAGTGGATGGTGCTTCTTCGCAGGGCTGCAAACACGGGTTATTTACTGCCAAGAAATTCAGCAGCCTCCCTCCCCTGCTATAACCTGAGTCCAGTCTGAAGAGATGAGCCTGACATTCACCATCTGAGCCAGAGCAGCCTCCCTGAGTTTTCCACCTTCCCTTGCTGGGGCAAGCACCCACGAGAGGCCTGAACTTGTCCATGACCAGTTTGTGCTGCAGATCTTGTTTAATAGATTTGACTTGCAGCCAATTGCCACTTTCTGGGCCACTGTGATATTTTTTTCCTCCTTTCTGAAGAACGTTTGTGGAGCTAAGAACTCCCACAGACTCAGCAAGAAGTTGCAGATAATTACTGTGGCTCACTGCTGACCAGAGGCAGTGAAAGCAGAGACCCTGAGGCTCAGGAAGAAGCAATGTCATTGTTTTTTGGGTATTGTTTTGTCCTGTTGCTGGTTAATAGTGGATCTTTCTTTTCTTTTAGCAAATCTCTACGTACATCACAGTTCCCCCATCACCTTTGATTCAGACCCTGGTGCAGGGGAACATCTTGGTCAGTGATGAGGTGCTGATGTCAGCCATGTCTGCTTTCACCTCCTTGGACCAGCCCATGCCAGCCGTGCAGCCCCCGGTGCAGGTAAGGGGCACGTGTGGATCCAGGGAGTCATGGGGAAAGCTCACCCAATTCCAACCCCCTGGCCATGGGAGTGACACCTTCCACTAGACCAGGTTGCTCCAAGCCCTGTCCAGCCTGGCCTTGACCACTTCCAGGGATGCTGCCCACACTGCTGAGGATCCCTCCCAGGACATGGTTGGCTTTCAGTGCTGCCAGTGCCCACAGCTGGGTCATGTTGGGCTTCTCATGCACCAACACTCCCAAGTCCTTCCCCTCAGGGCTGCCCTCAATCCATTCACTGCCCATCTGTGCGTGGGATCACCCTGACCTGGGTGCAGCACTTTGCATTTGGTCTTGTTGGACTCCCTGAGGTTCACACAGACACAGCTCTCAAGCCCGTCCAGATCCCTCTGGATTCCCATTCCTTCCCTCCAGTGTTTTGACTGCACCACACAGCTTGGTGTTGCTCACAAACTTGCTTGTTGCTGGGTGCTCAGATCTTTGCAATGTGGTCTTTCCAGCTTTTTTTGAGCCCCCATATCACTACTGGCTTCCAGGACCCTTGTCAGCTTACTCCATGGATTCCTCTTCTCCTGGGAGCTTTGGGCTCTCCCCAGACTGGCTGGGCTGTACACGCTCTCCATGCTCTGAAAATATTCCTTGTAACCAGAAGCTTTAAAAACAAAGCAACAAAAGCAGTGGGGCTTGAGGGCTTGGGTTTTGAGGAGGCCATGTGTACCTGCAGGTCATTCCAGGCCTCCAGCACGGTGTGGTCCAACCTGCCAGTTGGATGTGCTGTGGTGTGCCCAGACATCCCTGCTGTTCCCGCAGGCAGATCGGGATGGGGAATGTGTGTGAGGGAGCAGCCCCCCAGCTCCTGGCTGCTGCATTTCCAACGTGTCCTGTCTCTCTGCTTGCAGAGCAGCATGAGTATGCACGCTGGGGCTGGCTACCTGTCCCAGCCCCCTCCGCCGCCGCCGCCCCCGCCGCCGCCCCCTCCGCAGCCTCCGCCTCCCCCGCCGAGCCTGGGGGCTCCCGGGCAGCCCGGCAGCGGCAGCGGGGTGGTGGAGGTGTACAGTGCCCCTGCTCCCATGGCAGCATCCAGCACCGTGGAGATCCAGACCCTGGGCATGCAGCCCTACCCGCCCATGGAGGTAAGGCCAGGGCTGCTCCTAAGGACCTGTCCTTGGAGAATCACAGAATGGGTTGGGTTGGAAGGGACCTTAAAGCTCATCCCCTGCCTTCGGGATGGACACCTCCCACTGGACCAGATTGCTCCAAGCCCCATCCAATGTGGCCTTGAGGAATGTGGAATTACAGTGTGGGAAGATGGGCTAGGTTATTTGACAGCAATTATATTCTCTGGGAGAAGGCAGCAAACAGGAGATCAGTAAGATGATGAGGATTCTGAGAACAGGAGAAGCAGCTGAGAGAGACAGAGGACTGGCACAGGCTTAGGAGACTTGAACATTTGTTTCTGGCTGAGGTATACCTGCGTGTGCTGCGAGTGAGAGGGAGTAGAGGTGAGGGCCTCACCTTCTGTACAAGCACAGAGCATCACACTGCACACTTCAGCTTATGTGGAGAGAAAAATCCAGTCTAAATCTCAACGAGCTTGTCAAGGTGGCTTTTGCTAAAGAATGGCCCAGGCAAGGTGTGGATTTACTGGTGGATCAGCTGTTTGCAGTCTCTACATTTGCACTGCCCTTCACAACAGGAGCTGCTGGGTGTGGCTGAGGTTTGGCATCCTTACCTGTGTAACTGGAATCTGATCTGGAAGTGCCAGTGGACAGGAATGGATGGACAGGAATGGATGGGGATGTTGGATAAATAGTGGTCTGTGTTAATTTATCAGGGTGGGCAGCAGAAATACCTTTAAACTATCACCCCAGACTGATCACTCTGTCTATTAAGTGTTCTTTCTTAATCTTGATGCTGACGTAAACAGTTGTGCTTTGGCACCTGGAGTTTCCTTGTGCCTTCCTTCCCTTCTGCAGTCCTGCCAGGACAGGCAGCAGGACCTGGAGATCCCTGCTTCAGGACTGGTGTGAACCCACAGGGTCAGCAGGGATGCTTCTGGTAACCTGCTCCAGAGGGATAAGAAACTCTTCCAGGCATGAGACATAGATAGGGCACAAGACAGCTCCCTCGGAGTATTTCTTTGCTGCCCTGTTCCTGCTGTAATAACTTCTGGATGCTTTTGATGTTCAGCAGGAGAGTTTCACACTGTGTAGGGTGTCAGTTTTGGTTAGAGAGACATTGTTGGCCTGATGAACCAGAAATTTGATTCAGTTTGGCAGAAGAAAAGTCAACCCAACTGTAGCCTGGTGTGGGTGGAGGTGGAAGTTAGGGCATGGTATAATTCTCTGTAGCAAACCTGTTCCACTGATGAACTGCCCTCCCACAGGTACCAAGCCAGTGTGTGGAAAGCCCCGTGTACCCCTCTCCCCCTGTGTACAGCCCTGGGAAGCAGGGGTTCAAGGCCAAGAGCACCAGTGCTCCCACCCCCCTGAGCAGTGCAGGAGGAGGCTCTGTGGTTGGCTTTGATTCCCCTGCTGCTGCCAAAACTCGCCGCTGCAAGAACGAGAGTGGGCTGCAGGAAGGTGAGTCCCTTCCAGCGCCTGCCCTGAGGGTCACTGGGCTTGTCCTGAGTGGGCTGCAGGAAGGTGAGTCCCTTCCAGCGCCTGCCCTGAGGGTCACTGGGTTTGTCCCAGCTGGGCTGCTGAGCCACGGGCTCCCTGAGGGGTGGCATTGGCTGTGCAGCTCTGGAGGGGAAACATGATGGCCTTGCATGAAACTGGTGGATGACCTGAGGGGTTCACAGCAGAGACAGAGGTGGGGCCCTTCCTCTCACCCATGCTGTGTATGTCTTTTCCCAATGCCCAAAGCACCTTTAAGGTTGGTGCTTTGTAGCTGGAGAGGTCCCTGGAAGGCAGTGGTTGTTGCCTGAGGGGATGCCCTGCCCCAGCAGACTACACTGCTCAGGATTTGTAGAGTTGTCTCAGGCTGTGTTAATGAATGTTTGTGCCCATAACCACTCCCCAGTCTAGCCAGGCACATCTTATCTTCCTATAAGCTCTTTATTCTTGGTCCTGAACAGTCAGGTCTTGAGGTGAGGGCCCTGTGACGCTGTGGGGACAGGGCTGTGCCATGTGATCTCATTGTTGTGTGTGCTCTTCCTTTCAGGCAAACCCAAGTCCCCCAAGCTGAAATGCACATACTGTGACAAGGCCTTTACCAAGAACTTTGACCTGCAGCAGCACATCAGGAGGTAACAGTGCCCTGCCCTGCACACAGCAGAGTGACTGGGCTGGAGCCCTGCTGAGGGAGTCTGTGCAGCCCAGTTTATGTCCCAGAATCCGTGCTGCAATGGGAGGGATTCTTCACTCTTCTCACCCCAGGATACCTTTTCCCCAGTGACTGGAGTGAAGGCTGTATCGTGGATGTAGTCTTCATGCTGATTATGTGCTGGGACTGGAGGCTTATTTTCCTTGCTGATGAGACCTTGTCAGCCAAACCTCTTGTCACCTGATCACTGGTGTAGCAGCATTCTCACTGCTTACCTCTGCCCTTCCCTTTCCTCTCCCTCCCCAGCAAGCTGCAGCCTTCCTGTTTGGTGCTGTTAGCAAAGTGTAAGCCAAGCTCAATGCCTATGCAGGGAGCTCTAATCAGAGAGCTTTTCCCTGGCAGGAGGAAGCCGAAATCTGCAGAGTTTTTTTCCCCAGTGGAGTCATCTGGACTCAGAACAGATGAGAAGGAACAAGTGGTGGTTTTTGCACCTCTTCCCAGCCTGGACTCTTCACTTTCTGTTGAAGCAGAAGGGCAGAGTAGAAAGACCTTTTTGCTATGGACAAAGGAGAGCATGTTCAGGCAGATCAGGGGGCTGCAAGCTAGAAGAGACGTGTGCAGGAGAGAGAAGGGTGACGGGGAAGGAAAGGCTTGTACCCTTGAGAAAGTGATGAGGTCCCCAAGGTCTGTGCAGGGACCCTGACAGTGAATGCCCTGATGTTACTGCAGAGCAGTTTTCCTCTCCTGCTTCTTCCTTTGATCCCCTGTCATTCCCAGACCACAGGTGTTTTGTCTGTGCACCAGCCTTGTTTCCCCAGGCCTCTCACAATCCACCTGCTCTGGTGAATCAGGTCTCAAAGCCTTGTTTGGTGGGTCCAGGTGTGATCTGCCAAACCAAGTGGCCAGCACTGTCCTTGTCCCCCCACAGGCCTTGCCTGGGGGCTGCCTCCTGTCTCCACCAGCTGCTGACCTGGTGCCTTCTCCTTCAGTCACACAGGTGAGAAGCCCTTCCAGTGCATCGTGTGTGGCCGAGCCTTTGCCCAGAAGTCCAACGTGAAGAAGCACATGCAGACCCATAAAGTGTGGCCTCCAGGGCTGGGCTGCACCATCTCCCGCAACTCCATCACTGTGCAGGTCATGGCCCTGAACCCCAGCCAGCCTGAGGACGAGGAGAACACAGGTGTGGTGCCTGGGCATGGTGTGTGTGGGGCAGAGCACTGGTGTGAGGAGGCTGCAGGTCTCTGCACCGCCACACAGGGAGGGAGGGGAGCTCTGTGTGCTGTTTGCATTCCGTGGTAGTGTTTAGCATCTCAGACTAAGAGTGGCATTTACTCAGCTCCATCAGAAGCTGCATCATTTCATACCCCTGTGGTGGGTTCAGGTGCTGGTGGGGACAGTGGCTCCAAACTCTGTCCCAGTATGTGCATAAACAGGGCCAGGTTTCTTCCCCTTCTCACTCCCTGGCAGTACAGCTTTGGCAGTGCACAAGCCACACCTGGCAGCTCTGGCCTAGGGGACAGACAGCTGCTGATTTAGGATAGCCCAGTGCTCTGGCTTTGCACTTTGCAGGTCATGCCCAGGCTGGATCTGCCCACAGTGGCCAGCTGTAAATACCTGAGGTAGAGAAGAGCTCCTTGCTGGTGTCTGGATGCCCTTTCTGCTGGTGGCCTCAGACCTGGTAGGGGAGGGAATGCAGTGGCAATGTCAAGTCTAGGACAAGGGACAACTGGAGCTCTCTTTGTATGCATCATGGACTGTGAACCACTGGCTGGATCTTACCTCCTGTCTCCTGCCAGTGATGGCAGTAAATCTGGTTCTGGCCCACTGGTGGAGGCCTGTTCTGACTGCTCCACAGAGCACAGTTACATCCCTGGAAAAAGAGAACGGGCTAGGGTGGGGAAGAAAGATTGATCAGAGCCCTTAATAATCTGTTAACAAATTTTAAACAACCCTGTTAGTGAGATTCATCTGATCTAAAGAGTCTGAAGGGGAGGAGGGGGCTGGCCTGGTGTGTCCTGGCAGCACGGTGCTTGCAGAGCAGCTCCAGAGCTGTCTCGTGGCAGGCTGGGGCTTTCCCTCTCTCCAGGTTTGCCGCAGCCCTCCAGGAACGCGGTGCCCCCGCCCCAGGAGCTGAGCCCCTTGGAGGAGAGTGAGGCGGCCAAGCTGGAGGCCAAGCAGGTTGTCCTGATCGACAGCTCTTACCAGTGCCAGTTCTGCCCCAGCAAGTTCAACACCTACTTCCAGCTCAAATCACACATGACACAGCACAAGAATGAGCAGGTAGGGACAGAGGGTGCCTGGGTGGGTGGCAATATTGGGATTGGCTCCCTATAATGCACCTGTTATCGGGGTCTGACCTGAGCCTTTTGGTCTGTGGAGCTGCCAGTTCTTCATGTGCAGCTCAGCTCTCAGGGTTGTAGCTGTGTGGTCTGGGTGGCTTTGGAAACTCCTTTGAAAACTGAGTGAGAAATTTAGCCAAGAAGGTTTGGGTGGCTAGAGAGGAAACAAAGAAGTGAAGTGTGTCCAGTTCTGGGTCCTTCACTTCCAGAAAGACACGGAGGTGCTGGCTCTGTCCACAGAAGGGCAGTGGAGAGGAGGAGTGGCTGAGGGAGCTGAAGAGGCTCAGCCTGGAGAAAAGGAGGCTCAGAGGGGACCTTCTCATTCTCCACAACTCCTGACAGGAGATTGCAGCTGGGGGGAGTCAGGCTCTGTTCCCACAAGGGACAGGACAGCCTCAAGCTGTGCCAGGGGAGGTTCAGGTTGGACATCAGGATGAATTGCTTTACTGAGAGGGCTGTCAGGCATTGAACTGGGTGTGCAGGGAACTGGTGCAGTCATCCTCCCTGGAAGTGCTCAGTAACTGACTGCACTTGGTGCTGTGGTTTAGTTAACAAGGTGGTGTTCTGTCAAAGACTGGACTCGCTGACCTTGGAGATCTTTCTTTTCCAACCTTTATGATTCTGTGAAGTCCAAAATTTTCAGTGTAAGTGGCAGCTCTTGGATCCTGGGACAATCACTTCTGGTGTGTTGTGGTCCCACCCACTCAAGTGGTTTCAGGCCCTCACATCAGCACCCCTTGTTCCCACGTTGCTTTCTCAGGGGTGTGCCCTGACAGTCTGTGCTTCTTTCCAGAAAGGAAGGCAGTTCTGCCTGTTGGCAGAGGGTTTTCCCTGCCTGTTTCTGTGATGAGCCTCTCCAGTTGCTCTCCCTTCTCCCAGGTGTACAAATGTGTGGTGAAGACCTGTGCCCAGACCTTCCAGAAGCTGGAGTCCTTCCTTGAGCACATCAAGAGCCACCAGGAGGAGCTGAGTTACCGCTGCCACCTCTGCAGCAAGGACTTCCCCTCGCTGTACGAGCTGGGCGTGCACCAGTACTCGCACAGCCTGCTGCCCCAGCACAGCCCCAAGAAGGACATGGCCGTGTACAAGTACAGTACAATCGCTGCTCACAAGGCTTGTAGGAGTGAGTGGGTGCAGAGCTTGCTTGGTGGGACCTTAGAGGGGACAGGGGGCCCTGTGTCCAGTGGCCGTGGTGCTTTTGGACACCCGGGTGGCACATGGGGGGTTCCCTCCACCAGACTGCAAAGGCCAAGCACTTTGAATGCAGGGAGTCTCTTTGAACGACAGTGAAAAGCTGGGATTGCTTATGTGGGAAGATCCTGTCACTGCAACTCTTCTTATCACCAGTCAAGAGTGAGATGGTGTCCTGGGGTGACTTCATGATGCTGAATTGTTTCCCCGTTCGTCTGTTTAGCCAAGAAATAAGTTTTGCACCTTTAAGACTGGTTCTGAGAGCCAAGGAGGCGGGAGAGAAGTAGTGCAGTTTGTTTTCAGAAGCTGCACTCACTCTTCCACCATCCCTCTCCTGGACAGTGTTGTCTGCAGAACGGACAGTGAGGGAGAGCTCTCCTTTGCTTTTTATTAGTTGTTGCTGGCTGAGACAGTGAAGTTCCCAGGGAACCAGGATCCTAAACCAGGATAAATACACATGGCTGAGCCTGCCCTGGGCTGGGTCAGAGAGCCAGGGAAGCCCTTCCCAGCCTGTTTCTATGATTCTTCACCTGCAGCAAAGGGATTGTTGGTTGTAGAAGCTGTGCCCAGAAAAAAGTTTCCTATCCCTTTGCTGAAAAAGGGTTGATTCCTTAGAAAGCTTTTCTACTAGTTAGTGTGGAGGGGAGGTGTGAGGAGTTCCGCAGAGAGCTCCATGTAGCTTTTGGAATGCCCACAGAAATGTTCAGGAGGAGTAGGAAGCCCAGGAGATACTGGAGTCACTTAGGAACTTCATGGAATAAATATCTGCTATTTCTTGCCTAGACCATGGTTTCTAGTTCTACAGCTTTGTTCTACAGCTCAGTAGTGGGGATCCCTGAGATCAGAACCTTGCTTGAGCTTGAGGAGGTTTTAGTCTGACCTAGGGAGAAGGGGTTTCACAGCAGGAGCAGGGTGTGAATGCCTCTGTCCTCACTGCTGATGGTGCCTGTCGCAGTGCCTGCTGTCAGTCAGCTTTGGCAGAGCCCTCTGGCAGGAGCACTGCCAGGATGTGTGACCCCTGCCGTGCTGTGTCCCCGCTCTCACCTCCTTCTCTGGGAGCTGATGTCTTCAAGCAGTGAAGAAGGAAGGAGGTGTTTGAAGTAAAGTGAAGTCCCTACCTAAGGCTTGTCTCCATAAGGAAGCAGTGTGAATATGTGCTCAAGTCTGGGTGCTCCCATGGTAGCCTGTGGCAAGTGCACTAGTATTTAAAGGCTTCTGCACTCAGTTTTCCAGCATCTCCCTCTCTGAAGGATGCTAAGTGTGAGTGTGAACTGGCATGTGGATTGCTGAGGTTTTAGAGCACCTGAGTGGTTATTTTCTGGATCAGTCCTGTCAAAGATCATCCTGGAAGGTGGCTGGGCTGGGCGGGTGTGCCTGTGGTGTGGGATTTGCTGCAGTAGCCTTGCTCACAGGCTCTGTTCTTTCTCTCCCCGTGCAGGTGTGTGAAGTGTGTCAATAAATACTCCACCCCAGAAGCCCTGGAGCACCATCTGCAGACAGCAACGCACAACTTCCCCTGCCCTCACTGCCAGAAGGTGAGTGCTGGCCACAGCCTGGGCCAGGCCTGGACACCTGGCAAGGGCCCTGAGGGGGACAGGAACCCTTGGTTCCATGAGCACGAGCCTTGGATAACAGATTATGAGGAAGCAGAAAGTGAAGTTAACTCTGTGGGGAAGGTAGGAATTGCTGGAGATCCTTGCCCAGCCCGTGCTGCTGCTGGCTTTGGTGGCAGACTGGGCATCCTTCTGAGATGCTGGTCCTCAGCACAGTGTTACATAACTGACAGCAAGGTTTCAGCTTATGTGTTTCTTAAGAAAGTTTCGCCGCTTTTTCTGTTTTGAATTTTTGTTGGCTTCTTTTTAAAGCTCTATCTATACTTTCATTATACAATCCTGAAGGTTTTCACAGTGATCCTTCCTGGGAATGCTGTAACTGAGCTTCTTGCTCAGGTTACCCAGAGCAGCTGTGGCTGCCCCATCCCTGGATGTGTCCAAGGCCAGGTTGGACAGGGCTTGGAGCAGCCTGGGATAGTGGAAGGTGTCCCTGCCATACAGCAGGTGGACTGGTTGATCTTTAAGGTTCCTTCCAACCCAAATCATTCCATGATTCTTATGTTTTCTATCCTGGCTACACGCCCTGTGCCAGCTCCGTGATGTCCCATGCGTGGTGCCATCTCTGAGCTGTGTTTGTGGTGCAGGTGTTCCCCTCTGAGCTCTGTGTCTGTGTGTTGCAGCTGTGTGTCTGTGTGTTGCAGGTGTTCCCCTGAGCTGTGTGTCTGTGTGTTGCAGGTGTGTGTCTGTGTGTTGCAGGTGTTCCCCTGAGCTGTGCCTGTGTGTTGCAGGTGTGTGTCTGTGTGTTGCAGTTGTTCCCTCTCAGCCCTGTGTCTGTGTGTTGCAGGTGTGTGAGTGTTGCAGGTGTTCCCCTGAGCTCTGTCTGTGTGTTGCAGGTGTGTGTCTGTGTGTTGTAGCTGTGTGTCTGTGTGTTGCAGGTGTTCCCCTGAGCTCTGTCTGTGTGTTGCAGGTGTGTGTGTGTGTTGCAGGTGTTCCCCTGAGCTCTCTCTGTGTGTTGCAGGTGTGTCTGTGTGTTGCAGGTGTTCCCCTGAGCTGTGTCTGTGTGTTGCAGGTGTTCCCCTGAGCTCTGTCTGTGTGTTGCAGGTGTGTCTGTGTGTTGCAGGTGTTCCCCTGAGCTGTGTCTGTGTGTTGCAGGTGTTCCCCTGTGAGCGGTACCTGCGCCGCCACATCCCCACGCATGGCGGGGGCAGCAAGTTCAAGTGCCAGATCTGCAAGAAGTTCTTCCGGCGGGAGCACTACCTCAAGCTGCACGCCCACATCCACTCGGGTACGGCTGTCCTGCTGCCAGTGCTCGTCACCTCTGTGCCACGGCCCCGGCTACCCTGTGCCCTGGTGGCAGGAATGACAGTGTTATTTGTAGTAATGTGGTTTCAGATCCACAGGTTTGGTTCAGCCTGGTGCCCAGCACTGCACTAGTTAGAAAAGGGGGGACACCGGTGGCTTCCCCATCGCTGTGGTGGCAGAGCTAAGGAGTCTGGCCCTGGGGAGCAGGAGCAGTGTGCAGCACGGGTTGTGCCCATCTGTTCATCATTTTATTGAGAAGTGGCTGAGGGAGTTGGGGTTGTTTGGCCTGGAGAAAAGGAGGCTCAGGGGAGACCTTATCACTGTCTACAACTCCCTGACAGGAGGCTGTAGCCAGGTAGGAGTTGGTCTCTTCTCCCAGGCAACCAGCAACAGGACAAGAGGACACACCGTAAAGCTGTGCCAGCTTGACCAGGAAGTTTAGGCTGGACATCAGGAAGAATTTCACAGAAGGGGTGACTAGGCACTGGAATGGGCTGCTCAGGAAAGTGGTGGAGTCACCATCCCTGGAGGTGTTTGAGAAAAGCCTGGATGTGGCACCCAGTGCCATGGTGTAGTTCACAAGGTGGTGTTAGGTTATAGGTTGGACTTGATGATTTCAAAGGTCACTTCCAACCCAATTCTGTGTGATTCTGTGTGATTCTGTGTGATTTATCTGTGGGGCAGGGAAGTTTATAGTGTGGCACAGCTGGCCTGGGGGCCTGTCCGTGGCCAGAGCAGCCTGGGTGGCTGTGCCAGAGCAGCCTGTGAGTCCTGGTCTGTTCCTCCCCAGGTGAGAAGCCCTTCAAGTGCTCGGTGTGTGACGCAGCGTTCAATCGCAAGGACAAGCTCAAGCGCCACATGCTCATCCACGAGCCCTTCAAGAAATACAAATGTCCCTTCTCGTATGTAGTGTGTCTGCACATGGCAGCATATCTGAACGGGGCTGGGTGGGGAGGAAAATGTCCTGCAGGTGTCCTAGGGGACACTGTGGCACCTACCAGGCTGCCTGGGGAGGTTGGAATGCTGTGTGCCATTGAACTGGGAACCCAAGAGTCCCAATTCTTTGTTATTGCCTTCCTGTAGGGCCACATTTCATTGCTTCATCAGCCCTGTAAAATAACTCCTGCCTTCATGAGAGGCTTGGGGGAGCACTAGAAAGAGAAGCAGCATTATTTGACCACAGAGGTTCCCTGGATGTTGAGCTCTCACTCACTGCCATGTCTCCAAAAGCATGGGACAACATAGGACCTAATGTACAAGCCAGAGGAACTGAGTTTTGGAAGGTGCAGTCCCAAATCCATGGCACAGCCATGGACTTTCTGAGTTAGCCCAAGCTGACTGGCTTCTCTCTGCTCCAGCCAAGCTCATGCCTCCTTCCAAAATGCTTCTGTCTCCAGCTGGGATTTTGAACCTGCTGCACTTAAGAGCATTCTTAGTGAGACACAGACCATGTTTAGTTTAGGAAAACCCACATGTGGCAGCCTGTTTAGTCCTTGCCCCTCCCCAGAAAGGCTGAAATAGTGGAACTCCTGCTGAGGCTGCACCAAGAGAAACATCTGGGTGCTGCTGAGGAGAAGGGTCATGGATGTCTTGATGGTCTGGGATCTGTCTATGCATTGCTCCTCAGCTGGTTCCCACATCTCACCAGCATCTGTTGTTGTTGCAGAAGCCACACAGGCTGCAATAAAGAGTTCAACAGGCCTGACAAGCTGAAGGCTCACATTCTGTCCCATTCAGGTGAGTGGTTGGGAGTGCAGTCACGGGACTCCCTGTGGTGCTATAGGAGCACATGACAGAAGGACTAAGCCTGAGAAATAAGAATCATTTACTAGCTTTAGATTTATTCTCTGTTTTGCTGCAGGCCTTTTTAAGTGAGTGTCTATTCAGGACTATGTCTAAACTTTGGGCTGGTTTCTAAGACAGTATAATCTGTAGGCAGGGCCTGCTGATGGGACTCAGGAGCTGAGCTGGATTATTTGGTCTGTTTGCTATCAAGTGGATATTCAGAGTGCTCTGTCCACTCCTCCCCAGTCCCATCTCACATGCAAAAGAAGATCTCATGGGATTTGATTCCCTTCTTGTGTTCTAAAAATGATGCTCCCAATTCTAATAAAGACAATTTATTCCCATGCCCCAGGGGGAACAATCAGACTTTTATCTCTTGGGGTAAAACTGGACATCTTTCCTTGTGCCCAAAGCCCTGCAGAGTGGGATCAGATGGGATGGGCTGATAGTGCAGTCATGGGTTCTTTCAGACTGTACATTCCCATATTTTGGAGGGGGGAAAAAGTGTGAAAATTTCTTTATTTACTAAATACACTTGAAAACAACAATACTTCAAGATTGTTTTGCATTTTTGTTACAATTACCTGACATGTTTTTCTGGTGATATTTTAATGCCCTTACTTGAGGCAAGAATATTTATTTGCAGTCTGCAGCTTCCTCCTCAGGGACAATGAAGGGACAGGCACTGATCTCTGCTCTCTGTGACAGTGACAGGACCCAGGCTGGAGCTGTTCCAGGGAGGGTCAGGCTGGAGATCAGGGAAAGGTTCTTGCCCAGAGGGTGCTGGCACTGCCCAGGCTCCCCAGGGAATGGGCACGGCCCCGAGGCTGCCAGAGCTCCAGGAGCGTTGGGACAGCGCTGCCAGGGATGCCCAGGGTGGGGCTGTTGGGGGGTCTGGGCAGGGCCAGGGGTTGGACTAGGTGATCCTGGGGGTCCCTCCCAGCTCAGGATATTTTATGACTTTGCAGAGTCATAAGTGGTTATGGTTAAACACAGACATTGAAGCTGTAGCCACCCAGCTTTACTGTGTGTGGCACGATGTCTCCTCCCTTTGATCAGGGGGCACCTCCTTGGAGGAGGCAAAGATGTCCTGCTCTCCCTGGTGGGATGGCTGGGTCTAACTCAACTCCCTCTGTGCGCAGGGATGAAGATCCACAAGTGCCAGTACTGTAACAAGTCCTTCAGCCGCCGCGCCCACATGGTGGAGCACCAGCGCTCGCACACAGGCAACTACAAGTACCGCTGCCCCACGTGCAGCAAGGGCTTCACGCGCCACAAGTACATGAGGGACCACAAGTGCCGCCTGGGCTCGCCCAAGGACAAGGAGCTGCAGCTCAGGAAGGCCCAGAAGAAGCGGGCGGCGCGGGGGTGCAAGGCGGGGCTGGCGCTGCCCGGCGCGCTGGGGCTGCCGGAGCTCAAGGACGGCGCTGCCGGGGACAGCTCCCCCGAGGGGGGCCCCGACAAGGAGCCCTTCCAGGAGTCGGACGCCGTCCTGTCCATCGTGGTCGGCGGGTCAGGAGCTGCGGACCCAGAGCTGGTCCCAGGGCAGAACAACAGCATGGCCTCCAACCTGGCCCTGGCGGAGCTGCAGACGGCCTCGGATGGGCCCTGCACCATGCTGGCTGTCCCTGTGTACATCCAGACCTCGGAGTGACAATGCCCGGAGCCACCGTGTGGCTGGGGGCTGCTGCTGGCACTGTCCGACTCGGTGCTCAAATTTATCCCTGTGGAAAAGACCAAAGCTCTTCTGGGGAGATAGATGGATATGGGAGGGAATGGCTTCCATCTCCACTGGTTCTTCCCATCCTTGGGCAGAGGACTGCTTGGAGGCCACTGATGCCTACAAGGCACTGAAGAGGGTGGCTCCGTTATTTCTTGTCCCTCTGTACCACGGGTCAGCTTAGGGCAAGAAAGACAAAGATCCCTGAATCAGGGAAGAAGGAGGACCATGCAAACTTGCAACAAACAGAGCTGCTGAAATCAGGTGGCTTTGCAAATCACAGCCTGTCCCATCTGTGGTTTTTCTGGCCTAAAAACTGTATTGCCCAGTATTTGGGTGGCCCTTCTGAGAGCAAACATCCTTCCTAGTGGAAGCAAGTTCATCCTGAGATCCTTTGGGAACACTGTTCAGAAATACCCCAATAGACTTCTGTCTGGTATCTTCTCTCTGTCTGTCTCAGTAGAAAGATCACCGTGTCTGTACTACAAGTTATAAATACCCTGGACCTCACTTGTGGAGTCAGTGTGTGGGAACCGGTGTGTGTGTGGGGTGGGCTCTTCTGTCTGGGTGCTGTTCTCTCCACAGTGTTTGTTCATGGTTTTTCCCCAGATCTAGGGATTTCTGAGTGCCTTAGACATCAATGAGTCAATCCCTGAGAACAGTTAAATGTGACCCCTCTGTTCACAAAGGGCTGGGTGAGGTGACCTGGCCAGGTCACGCAGGAGACCTGTGATGCCTCCAGGAGCCAATGTTCCAGTGTCAGCTCTGGCAGCTGCTTCCCAGCCTCTGTGTTCCCTCAGCTCAGTGCTTGTCAGCAGCTTCAGTGGGGAGTTGGTGTGGTTGAGCAGCAAGGAAGTCTGGTGTCACTGGGACATTTGTTGTCCTCTTGGCTTCTCTGATTTCCTAAGCACGAGTCCCAAAGCCAGCATGGGAGCACCAAACCCAGAAACTGAAAATTCCCATTGTGCAGGGGCGGGTCTGGAGCCCAGGCAGGTTGGGGAGCAGGCAGGGGTCCTGCTGCCTGCTCCAGTGCCCTGCCAGGCTCCTGTTCTGCCCTCAGCTTCTGCTTTTCCACTGCCACAGGATGCACTGGCTTTAGGGGAAGGATCTGCAGCCAGACCTGCACATCCCTGCTGCCTGCTGGGATGTGTGTCCCCATGCTCTGCTTTCTCCCTGCTCCAAGGGTAGGGCAAGCCAAGCTGAGCTTTCCCAGGCGAGTTTGTGTGATGAGCTGCTGAGGTGTCTGTGGGTGCAAAGGGCTGCAGTCCCAGCCTGTTTATCCAGAGGTGCTGCCGGGTTCAGTCAGTCCTGGGGACGGAAATCCTGGCTGTGTCTGGGACTCTGTGGCTGTTCTGGCCACTGCAGCAGTCAGCCCAGCATTACTGGTCTGACTGGTCTGATCCAGCCCATTGTCTGACCTCAAGGTTTTCTTCTTGTCTTCTCAATTTTTAAAATCTTAAAAACAGCAGCTTGCAGAGGGCTGTACACTGTGCTCCCTGACTGCTCCGTGTGATGATGGCTTACACTGTCACTCCTGGGACACTGTCACACAGTTGCAGTCTGCATGGGTCTGCCTCCAGTTCACTTTGCTCACTCACTTCCTAACTTACTTTCTGCTCATTTCCCTTTTTTCATGATGTTTGTGGTGGCTGGGTGGAAATGGAGCTCAGGGCTTCCAGGGGAGGCTGGGAGAAGGGCTTGTTGAGGATTTACATGAGGCTAAGGAGAGTCTTGCCTCTGCCTCCCAGAAGGGGGTAGAGAAGATGGAGCCAGGCTCCAGGAGTGCACAGGGATGGGAAGAGAGGTGACAGGGACGTGTTGAAACGTGGCAACTTCCAGTACTTGAAGGGGCTTATGAGAAGGCTGGAGAGGGACTTTTCACAAGGGCCTGGATGAGGGAATGGCCTCAAACTGATGGAAGATTTAAATGTGATATTAGGAAGAAATGCTTCCCTGTGAGGGTGGGCAGGCCCTGGATCCTTGGCAGTGTCCCAGGCCAGGTTGGACATGGCTTAGAGCACCCTGGGATAGTGGAAGGTGTCCCTGCCATGACAGGGGATGAAATGAGATAGTTTTTGGGGTCCCTTCCAACCCAAATCACCCTCTGATCCCATGATTATGACTCAGGATAAGGAAGGAGGCTGCAGAGAGGTCCTGAGACCTCATTACCAATTTGCACAGATTGTCCTGCCCTGGGTGGATGTGCTTGGCATGAACTGACTGGGCCGGGGACAGCCAGGTGGTCCTTCCTCATTAGGTGTGCCCGTGCTTCTGTGAAAGCTCCTGTCTGCTTTGAAGGGCAGTTAATTTACCCACAGTGTTTGTGTTACTCTGCTCTCTCAGGAGGGGAACAGGATCAGGGAGCAGTTGGCTCAATATCCTTGTCCTGTGTGCCTCCCTGTGTCCCACGCTGTAGGTGTCATTGTGTGCTCTATGCAGTCAGCTCTGTTTTGGGGTGGTGATGTGTGGGGGCAGCTCCTTCAGCTCAGAAGCCCAGTCTGGAGACCTGGCCTGCCCTTCCCAAATGTTGCTTTCTCCCAGCTCGGTGGGATGCTGGAACCCAGCTGGCTACATGGCCATGGGAGCAGAGCCACCCAGCTGCCCTGAGTGTGGCTCTTGAGGGATCCAAGGCTGGGGACTTCCCCTGACACAACTGTGGGCCACCAGGGCTCAAAGATGCCACCCTGGGTGTTTGACAGGTGTTTGCATATGGGGCGGTGTTGAACCAGAGCAGCTTTTTCAGGAGCAAAATGATTGTCCTCTTGGAGTAAACCTTGGAGGGATTGTCCTCCCTCCCCCACTCTTGTCCAGCTGCCTCACTCCTGCAAACTCAGATGTCTACAAGCTCTTCCATTTGCTGCAGGGAAGATTTCTGCCCAAATTCCCTCCGTTTCTGTTTCCCTGGCAGAGCTCTGCCCACTGGCTGGGGTGGGTCAGAGGTGCTCAGGGCACTGGTTTTCTCCTTGTGTCCTGGGCCGTTTTCTTCACAAATCCAACTCCAGAAGCATATTTCGGAAGCATTTTCTGGAAGTTCTCAGGAGAACCCCAGAACCAGGGCCATGCCCGGGGAGAAGTGGATCAGAGCAAAGGTCTGTGGTGCTCAGTGACAGCAGGCACTTGTGTGGGAGGAAGCAAAGGGCAGGTGACAGCCCTTCCTGCCCTGTTCTTCCCAGTCTCCTGTGCTGTCAGCTGGAGCTTTCCTGCCCTGGCAGTGTTTCCATCAGCCTCGGTGATTTTTTCTATTTGCCTTTCTCACCCACCTGCAGCGTAAGGGAGGTGGAACAGGGCAGGAGCCATTACAGGGCTCTGTTGCCGAGCTCCCACCTGCTACGTGGGACGTTCTTTGTGTTTCCCAGAGCAGTGCTTTTCCCCCTTACTCAGGGCACAAAAAAGCTCTCTAACCCAACAAGCATTTGTTTGGGTCATTTTTCCTCTTTTCCAGGTGGTGTGTGATATCCCAGCCCTGCTCCAAAGCAGTGATTAATTTTCTTGGGTGATTTCCAGTGACAAACATTATTATTGTCTAAGTCTGTTATTAATTACCTGTTGTCACAACCCTGCTGTGACTGGAGATGGGGGGGTTTATCTCTGTTACAGGTCATTGAGGCCAAGCACAAAGAAAGAGAAGTCAAAAGTATCCAGTTGGCAGCAGGCTGAGGGACTCCAGACTCGATTTCCCGATGGGATTTTGTCCGTAGGTGCTGTGAAATCACGGATTACACCATGGACTGATGTCCGTGTTGCCCCCACAGCTGAGAGCATGTGCCTCAAGTGTCCGGGAAATGAGCTCACAGTGAGTCACCACCCATTAAACAGCCCTGCTTGTGGATTTAGAGATTCGCCTCTGCACAGCTGGCGCGTCAGAAAAGGAAGTTTGAAAGAATCTCAGCACTGGAGCACCTGAGGGGTGCACAAAGGGGAGTCCCCAGCCGCGGGGAGGGCATTGCCGCTGACACCAGGCTCTGCTCCCCGCTCTGCTCCTGGGCACGCTCCCGTGGTCACTCCCTGGGTGCTTCAGGCGTGTCCAGGGCAGGGAATGGAGCAGCAGGAGCAGCTTGAGGGGCTCAGCCTGGAGGAAAGGGGGCTCAGGCGGACCTTGTGTCTCTGCACAGCTCCTGACAGGAGGGGACAGCCGGGCGGGCCGAGCTCTGCTCCAGGGAACAGGGACAGGAGGAGAGGGAACGGCCTCAGGCTGGGCCGGGGGAGGCTCAGGGTGGGTATTGCAAAGAATTTATTGATGGAAAAAGCTGTCAGGTCTTGGCAGGGGCTGCCAGGGAGGTTTGAAGTCCCGGTCCCTGGCGGTGTCCAAGGAAGGACTGGGAGTGGCGCTCTGGGCTGGGGACGCGGTGTGGATCGGGCCAGGTTACCCCTCAGTGCCCTGGCCGGGCTCTCCGAGCTCCACCCGCGGCTCCCCTCAGGCCGGGCCCGCCGCCGCCCCGCGCGCCCCGCCCCGCCTCCCTGCCCGCGCCGCGCGTGACGTCACGCGGTCCCATGACGTCAGCCAGCCACGTGACGGCACGCGCCCCGCCGCCGCTGCCGGGTTCCGCTCGGGAGACGCCGCCTATCCCGGCGTGCCCCGCGCCTCGCCGCGGCCGCGCCTCAATCTCCCAGCAGCCCCCGCGCGCGGAGCCCGCCGGCGCGCGCGGCGCTACGGCGCGAGGCACGCCGGGAGTTGTAGGCGGTGCGGGGGCGGCGGGGCGAGGCGAGCGGGCGGAGTCGGGCGGCGGCGGCGTCCTCGGGCCTCGGGTCGGTGTGTACGGGGAGCGGAGCAAGGGGAGCGGGTACCGCAGCTGCACGGCCTCGGCCCGGCCCCGCGCAGCCATGTCGGGGCTCCTGGGGAAGCTGTTCGGGACGGGCGCCGGCGGGAAGGGCGGCGGGAAGGGCCCGTCCCCGCAGGAGGCGATCCAGCGGCTCCGCGACACGGAGGAGATGCTGAGCAAGAAGCAGGAGTTCCTGGAAAAGAAGATCGAGCAGGAGCTGGCGGCCGCCCGCAAGCACGGCACCAAAAACAAGCGCGGTGAGCGGGGGGGGGCGGGCCGAACGCGGGCAACAGGTCGGGAGGGCCCCTGGCCAGCGCGGACGCGGCTGTGCTGCTGTGTTTTACACACGGAGCCTTTATTTTGTACCGGAGTGCCTTTATTTTGTACCCACTGCCAGTATCCTCTCTCCCCGCGCGGTTCCCGCCCCAGCCGGGTTTCCTCGCTCTGAGGGGAGGACACCTCACCTTCCCTTCCCTTCCCTCCCCGTGGGGCTGCCCCGTGTGGCACTCGCGTCACTCCCCCGTGACTCCCGTGTCGCCTCCGTGGTCCCCTGCACCTCTGGGGACAGCTCAGGGAAATACCCCTGACAAGGAAAGGGAGAAGCAGGGCAGCAGCCTGCCATCAGGCCTTGATGCGCCCTGCTGGTGCTTTTAATTCCAGCCCACAGAAGTCTTTACCGTCTGTTTATTTTCATCACGTCTTACCAAAAGTTCTGAGCGTGTTGGGAAGGGCAGGAGTTGGAGTTACATCCGGAATGTGTGTGCTGGTTGTTGTTTTTTGTTGGGATGAAGAACTTCCAGGGAGAACACTGGCCAGCATTAAAATGGTTTCTGGAAAACAGGCAAGTTAATATCCCACAGACAACAACCAGCACAACACCCAGGCTGTAACTCCTGCTCTCCCCAGCATGCTCAGTACTTTTGGTAAGAGCTGATGAAAATAAACATAGATTTAATCGTTAATATTCCCTCTTCTGGGAATAACTTGGGTTATGCTTGTGCTTTGTGTTCTCACGGCAATATTCATTTTTTGGAAGCAGTGTTTGTCCTGGGGTTTATTCCCACTGCTCAGCCCCCTCCAAGAGGCTCTTCCACACACACTCCTAAAGCTAATTAATGGAATTGCTGTTTCCCAGGTGGAACTTGGCTCCCCAGGCAGGTCTGGCTGTGTTTTCCAGGCAGTGCTTGATGTGTCTAGAGATAAGGCAGTTGTCACATTACATTGCTCTGAAAACAAACTTCTTCCTTGTTTTAGCTTGGTCAGTAGAAGTTTCCAGGAAAGCACATCCTGATTTCTCTGTGGATGTTGCCCTCTCTGTGCAGGAGCAGGAGTGGCTCTGCCTGTGGCACAGGGAGCTGCAAACACACGTCTGGCGAGGGTTAGCTGGCAGTAATCACCCTCGGGAGTTTCATGTCACTCCTTCAGTCAGCACTTTTAGCTCCTCGCAGACTCCAGAACTTCCCTGTGTGTGGGTGACGTGGATGGGGCGGTGCACCAGGGCTCAGGGATTATGAGAGGACCTCAGCAGAGCCTGACCTGAGGCTTAACCAAGTCAGTTCTAAATCAAATACACTGCAGCAGTTCTAGAAGGGAGCCTGTGCTGTGGTTTTTGGCCTAGCTTGGTAACAAGCTCAGAACGAGAACTAAATTGTGTCTGTCTGCAGTTTCTTCATCTTCTGGGTCACACGGGGCTTCTTGAACTGCTAAACTTTCCGTTCAGCTTTGTCTCACTGCTGTAAAGGCATCTCTCTCTGCTGCCCTTCAGAACCTGGCCAGGGGAGGGATTGAATTTCCTTGGAGGTGGAGGGAGGAGGAAAACCTGCCCATTGTGGCTCACGCTAATTGAGGGCTTGCAGCAGCACGGGAGCCTGAGGAGTAATTAAAGAGCTGTGAATGGAAGGGCAGGGGTGGGTTTCTGCTGGAGAACCAAACCACTCTTTTTCCATTTCTGGAACTGAGAGGCCAACTGTTCTTGCTGGGCTGGGAGTTAAGGCAGCTGATTGTCTGTGGCTTGCTGGGAAGTGAATTCCCCTCCGGACACACTCAGTTTTTCTGAGTTCAAGTCAGTCATCGGCTGAGTAACTACAAATTGCATTTTTTAATATCCAGATACTGGATTTTTCTCTGACTTCAGGCTGGTTTATAATCCATTATCTATGCGATTTTGATGCAAAGTCATTTAAATCCATATTTCAACTGAATATAAAAATATATTGGTTTTATATGTGAAAGTCTGTCATTTTAGTGGAAATACTTTGATATAGTTAAAATGCTTTCAAGTAAAACTGAAAGAAAGAGAATTAGCTAGAGATTATTTTAAGTGTTGGATCAACTTTTAAAAAATTAGATTTGGAGAATCATTAGGCTTAGTTTCCAAGATTTAATCACTTCACTCTGGAATCCCTGCTGTTCCTGGAGGATCTCCTGTGGACGCTGCACGTTTGTGATCTCCTGCTGATGGTCCTGGAGGCTGCTGTGGGCCAGCCAAAAGAAGGTGATAGAGTGGGGCAGGGAGCTTACCTGGAAGCTTAAAGCCACCTTGGGAAAACCTGGAATGGCGTTTTTGTTGTCCCAGAGGAAACCCAGAGGGTGTCTGGCACACTTGAGGAGACAAAAGGAAACATTCTCTGCTCCCCAGCACACTGGGTGATTGTTCAGGTGCCAAGTGAGCTGCTTTCCAAAGGCTCATTCACTCATTCCTGCAGCCCTTCTGGAGTCTAAGGAAAGCTTAATCGAAGAAACTTAGAGGCTTCTGGTTCCTGTGCCTGCCCCAAGCACATGCAGGGTTTTGTTAATTTATGAACTTACTTTACGTGTGTATTTTTTGTAATCTGCATTTAGGGTATCCAGGCTGTGTAACCAGACAGCTCAGGAAATCCTGAGGTTATAATAAGGAACTTAGTAGTAGAAATTCCCCCAGTCTGTGTTGTTTCTTGGCATGGGAGGCTTTCATCTTGTAGGACAAGTTCTGAGTGTGCTGGGGAGAGCAGCAGTGATGGCTTTAATGTGCTTGCTGTGTTTTGTCCATGGGATGAAAAACTATCAAGACTAATCATCATTGGAAGGGTTGTTTGAAAACAGGCAAGTTACTCTTCCCTCTTCTGGGAGGAACTTGGGTTATGCTTGTGCTTTGTGTTCTCATGGAAACGTTCAGTCTTTTGAAAACAGCGTTCTGGGTTTGTCCCCACCCCTCTGAGAAGCCCTCCCACACTTCAGCTCTACCTCAGGAGTAGCGATTTCCTCCTCTCAATGAATTTTTCGAAGCAGCAGCAGTGCTAATTTGAACACTGCTCAGCCAGTATCTCACTCATTTTCCATCTGCCCTGAAAATCAACTTTGCTCGAACAAAAGCAGAGTGCAGCTGTGAGCCTGATGCTCCGGGAGCCTCCTTTTATTCCGCTCCAGTTTGTCCGTGCCGTTGTTTCATCTGGGCTGTTTTCTCAGCGCTCAAACCTCGTGATACAAACTGAGCTGCTCCATCTACTCCAATGGTTCTGGAGCTCTGGGGCTCAGGGTTCAGTTTCGGGGGAGTTTGAACTGATCCTAATCTCTGCTGCTCTGGTGTTTCTGTTCCTGTGGCCGATCACGCAAAGCTGAGCTGCCAGAGGAACAGCACAGGCACACAGACAACAATGCCTTGAGCTCTGACTACCTCGGGTATAACAATTCCACAGTCTGTTTCTCCTGGAACCCGAAGCTCAAGGAAGCTCGAGTTATGTCTCCGTGTGAAGACTGCAGGAGGGAGAGAAGCTCAGTGCTGCTTCAGCGTGCCAGTGTTAAAAGCAGCTCGCTCAGGTTCAGATCCACGATGCAGTTTTGTGCCTGCCTGCCACCGACCTTACCTTTCTGTTAGTTAACACTAAGACTACAAACAGTGGAATGGGTGAAAAGCCAATTTTGTGCCAAAATATATTCAGGCTTTAGCGGGAGAGTGACATTTCTTGGATTTTCCCTCTGTTCTGGTTTCTGTTAGTGAGCAGTTTTTCTTTCCTGATGTCAAAGTTTTTGTTTTCACTGTACATAAATAGAGTGTTGAGCTTTTCCCCAGCACTAAAATAGATGCAAACCCACTGCTAGATTCCTGCTGTATAATTCAGGCTTTTCCTGGAGAGAGAACACTCCTGTTCTCCACCCAGCCCCAAAACCAAACAAACCAGGAGGTTGGACTTGGCTGAAGTCCTGCCTTTGGGCCCACCCGGGGCTCTCAGCGCTGCCTCAGGTGATGGTTTGTGATGGAAATCAACTGCTTGCATCCCTTTACCCTTCCTAAGCTGTCCCATCAGTCTGTTGATGTGATTTCCCCGCAGCTGGAGGGTTCTGGTGTCAGAGCTGCCCCTGGCTGGGAACCTGCCTGCAATGTGCAGCTGGGACTGGCTGGGTGAGGCTGCTCCAGGGGTGACCCTGCTGTTCCTCTGTGCTGCTCCTTGTGTTTGTGTGGGTTGGTCATGACTTGGATTGACTTGCTGAGCCGGACAGAACCCAGCTCTTACAAAAAAAGAGAGAAAAGTTGTTTTCCACGCTTAACCACGCAAGTGCTGGAGCCGGCTGGGGGAGGGAGGCAGGATGGGAAGGGGGAGGGAGGGCGGTTCTGCCTCTCCTGGCAGCAGTCCCTGCTCAGAGGGCAGCTCTGTTATCACAGCACCTGTGATAGCATCGGAGCGACCCGGGCCATTAATGAGCTCATGGCAGCAGTGCCTGCAGCAGGCTGGGCTCGTTCTGTGTGCAAGGCTGGCTGCTTCAGCTGCCCTGAGGCAGGGGAGGCTGCAGCCTCAGCTCTGTCCAGAGGGCTGTGAGTGCGTGTGCCAGGCCTCGGACGTGGTTTGGGAGCGTGCCTTAGAGCTCCTGCTTGCCAGCAGCAGTGATTATCCTCCCTGACCGACCCTGGCTTTGTTTCCATGAATCATCAGGTGCTGTGCAGGGAGTCCTGCAGCGCTCCCAGCCCATCTTCAGGCCCTCAGCCTGCCCTCTCTGTGTTTTAAGCCACAGTCTAATGGAAAATTGATTCTGAGTTCCAGGTGCTTCTCCATAACCCAGGGCTTTAGTGCAGGAACACTGATGGCAGTGCAGGCCTGAGTCCTTCATCTTCCCCGGAGGTTAATGAGAAGGGCATTCACCACCTGCCTTGGGGAAAGTGATAATTGCTCTTTTTAATTAGATCTTGAAAAACAAGAGGAACCTTCTCCTTTGCATTCTACCCCAACTATGTTTAGCGAGGGTTTTTGGAGACAAGGCTCTCAGGTATAAAACAGTTTGGGAGCAGTGGTGGGATTCACAAACACCTTCTTAAAAACTGCTTTAAAAAGTGGCATAAAAAACCCTGCAAACCCTGTGATTCTGAAATACATGATTTGGTAACTGTATTTGATGCAATACATCCTTCCTCTGATCCTGTACCCTGTCAGGAGGGAAACCTGGCATGTTTGCAGCTACTATCTTTGTGTTTATTACTTTTTCTCTCAAAATGTTTGATTCTTGTATCTTATTAAACTCCAGGCCTAATTACTGAATCCTGCTCCTAGGCTAATTCAAGACCTATAATTTGCAGGTGATGAAAATCATCAGTTTGGTTTAACCCTCTTTTACTTAGACTTGTGCTGAGTTGTGGAGAGTTTATCTGGACTGGGATGTGTTGGGCTTTGCATTTGTATCATTCAGGTCTCTCTGTCAATCCCTTATTTATCCCAAAAACCCAAAATTACATTACCATTTCTGGTTTTTGGGTATGTGATGTTTGTCCCAGAGACTTTAGGCAGCAGGTCGTGGCCTGACTTTTGCAGCCAGCAAAGTGTGGACGTGAGTGGTTTAAAGTAAAGTCTTGTCATTTACTCCCACTGCTTAAAAATGGATGACTTCTGCAAAACTAAAAGCTGGAGCAATCTCATCCTTGACTTGCCATCAAGTTTGCAGCCAGGTCTTCAACAAACTCCTGGCACAAAGTGTGTGAAACAAACAGGGTGCAGTTGGAGAATCCAGAGCAGGCCAGGCATCAATGTTGTCAGGCTTCTGCCTCCCTGAGACAGCCCAAGGCTGCAGCAGAGCTGGTGATGAGGAGGTTGGTTCTGCTCTGAATCATCCCCCAGAGTCCTGGAGCAGGGATCCAGGTCCTGAAGGAAGGGCTGGAGCTGGGGGTGCTCACCTGGAGAGGTGAGGGCTCCGAGGAGAGCTCAGAGCCCCTTCCAGGGCCTAAAGGGGCTCCAGGAGAGCTGGAGAGGGACTGGGGACAAGGGCCTGGATGGCAGGATACGGGGAATGGCTCCATACTGACAGAGTGGGACACTGGGGAGGAATTCCTGGCTGTGAGGGTGGGCAGGCCCTGGCACAGGGTGCCCAGAGCAGCTGGGGCTGCCCCTGGATCCCTGGCAGTGCCCAAGGCCAGGCTGGACAGGGCTGGGAGCAGCCTGGGGTGGTGCCAGGTGTCCCTGCCATGGCAGGGGTGGCACTGGGTGATCTTTAAGGTCCCTCTCAACCCAAACCATGTGATTCCATGGATCCTTCCTTGTGGCCACTACCAAGGGCAGTGGGGTGGCCACGGTGGCCCAGCACTGGTGGGACACGGAAGAGCAGAGTGTGAAGCTCAGTGCCAGGCTGTGGCAAAGGCAGTAGCAGTTCTGTCCATGATGTCCTTCCAGGTGGAAGCCCAGTTGGAAAAGCTCTGCTGTGGCTTCCCCTGGGTTCACTGTTGAGGTGAAGCCTTGCCAATTAGCAGTTTCTAGGAGCTAACACAATTATTGGATAATTATGTGTTGTCTTGCAGCTCTTGACTGGTGGCAGTGAATGATGGAAGGTTGGTGATAGTACAATATTTTAGACATTAATAATAATTTCTTTTCACATGTGTTACTTATTCTAGCCTATTCTAAGCTTCTTATTTCACTGTATAAATTGTCTTATTTCTATGTTGGAAAACAAAAGAAGGAAATTAGCCCCTCAAAACACTTACAAAAGGCATTGTATGTTTTTAATTTTTTTAACCGCTCCTTGATAAATTCTAATTTTCTAACTATTAAACATGTTAGTTGTAATTTGCATCTCCAGCTCAAACAGAAAGCCTTATGAAGTTTGGAGGTGTCCAAATAATCAGTATCACATCTCTCCTGCCTTTCCTGGGATGTGATGGGATGTGCAGCAAGCCAGGGCTGTGTTGCTGCTGTGGTGGGGTGTTAGTGTCACCAAACATCCACTCTGTGTGCTCCTCGTGGCCTGGCAGGATTTCATCCACACTGAGGGACTCTGTGGACAGAGGTTGCTCAGATGTAGTGGAACTGAAAAGAGAAATGGCAGAGTGACGGGAACATCAGTGGTATTCATACATTTGGAGGTGATTTTGGTTGGTTATGAAATAACTTCATGGAAAGCAAGCTTCATCGGGGGCTCCCTGGGAACTGCATCTCCAGTGAGGTGGTACCTCCTGGAAGTGCCTTGGGGCTCTCCATGGTGGCTCTGCACGTGCCCTGTCCTGGGAGGACACTGAGAGGCAGAAAGGCTTTTTGGGACTGCTTCCCTGGCAGCCCTATCAGCAGGAGCAGTTCATTGCTGAGCCTGGCTCTGGAGCTGCTCCCAGCCTTGGAGCATGGGATTGCATTGGAAACTGCAGTTCAGCCTCAAAAAAGCACTGCAGCATTGCCACTGGAGCGTCTGGAGGTTGAGTCAAGAAGTACAAACTTTTTAAAAATAAATATGGTTTGTCTTGTTTGCTTTATAACTTTTGGCTTTCTAAAGGTTTGTGTTCTCAGCTTTTCCCCCACAGTCAGTGCTGGAGTCTCAGCATTCACAAGAAAAGTGCTTTTTCACATCCCAGAATAGCTCATCAGGGAAGTTAGGCTGTTAAGAGAAATGCTAAATATTATGACAGCATCAATGAAATTTTTAGACTTGGCAAGGCTCTAATAATAATGGTCCAAGGCTGGAAAATGCCTGATGGATTCCCAGGCAGCCACTCTTTGAATTCCCCAGCAGGAAAAAGTCTTGAAGTGTGCCACTTCAGGGCAGGATCTTCTCAGTTTGTGAGTTCATTACAAAAACACAGTTCAGCTTAGGGAACTGGCTTGTTTGTTTGTTTGTTTGTTTGTTTGTTTTCCTGTGAAAAACCAGCATTTTGAGATACTTAAGAGCTATTCCTGCAAAGCTGAACCTGATGCATTTCTGGCAGGGATTCATAGGAAGATTCTGAGTTTTCACTGGCATTCTCTTTAACAAGGTACCTTCAGCAACCTCAAAATAAAATAGAAAACCCATAAAGAGTATTTGCAGGCTGTGAGAATCTCAGGGACACCTTAGGGAACATACATTTCTCATCCTAAAAGTTTAAACTTTGCTTGAATACCGAATAATTACCTCATTTCACTCCAGAATTTGATGTGTGTATCAAAGAAGGTGCAGATTTTTAACTGGCAGAGTTAGTGGCATTGGAAAGATTAAGAGAGGATAATTTACTCAGGCAGCCTTAGAAAATACATAATTTAATTTGGAAAGAAGAAAAGTGTTTTTGTAGATCAGCTTTGCAGATGCCTTGCAATCCCCTGCCATCATCCAAAGACATGCAGGACCCTGAGGAGTGAGACCCTGGAAACTGGGAAATGCAGATCAGGCTTTGCTTCCAGAGCCTGGATCAGATTTCAGGGAATGGTTTGAAGCTTCAGGCCTGCATGGTTTTGGCTGAACCAGCATTTCTTAGACTCCTTCCAGCTCCTGGGTAGAACAAAGCTGTCTCTGTAACTGGGATTTCTCTTTCCTGGTTTTCTCATTTGAGCTTCAAGGCTCACTGTAGATGACTTTTTTTTTTCCCTTTTTTTTTTTTTTTTTGACAAAACTGACTTTTTTTTTTGATTATCGTTTTTATTACTTTTTTTGATGACACTTTTTTGATTTTTTTTAACTTTTTTTGACAAAACTGACCTTTTTATGACCTTTTTTGATGACTTCTTTTTGATTACTTTTTTCCCCCTCTTTCTTTTTTTTTTTTTTTTTTTTTTTTTTTTTTTTTTTTTTTTTTTTTTTTTTTTGACAAAACTGCCACAGTTGCCTGGAGATTATTTTACAGAGGATTACTGACCAGAGGAGTGTTGCCTTGACATTCAAGGGGGAGAGGAATCACTTTCCAAGGCTGCAGGAACTCCCTCTGAGCTGCGGATGTGGAACATCAGCAGTCCAGGGGCTGAGCTGATGCTGTGACCGAGCCAGGGGGGTGTGAAGGTGCTGCTTCCTCTTGTGTTTGGGTGTTGCTGTATCACAGCCCTGATTGCTGCTCCACAGATGCTTTTTTTTCTTTATCTCTTTGGCTTTTTTCTTTTGTACATTTATAGATTTTTAGGGCAGGAGTGTTTATTGTTTTGTTTCATCTCTTGCACACTAGACTAAATGTTCTGGCACTGCTTTGCTCAAGAGGAAGTTGTAATCTTGTATTTGAAAAGCCAAAACCTTTGTATTCTCTGCTTGGGTTTGGGTGCTTTATTGAAGGAGTTCTAATCAGTCCCAATCTCTGAGATGGGAATAGCTGCCTTCCTTTGAGGGCAAAGTTTGGAAACTTTATTAGAGATTTAATAAACAGGCAGAGAAAGACAAGGGAAGGACCAAGCCTTAACTCTGGCCACAGTTGTCTGCTAAAAGTGCACATTTCCCAAAAGAAAAGCACAAGAGACTGCTGAGACAGGCCCTGGCATCAGGGACAACTGTGGATCATGGCTTTTAGAGCTGAACACATCCCTGAGGCAGCAGAGCTCTCAGAGGTGATCTAACAGGAAAGGGGCTGCTGCTGCTGTGCACAGGATCATAAATATATTTATTTGTAACCATCCTTTGGTACCTCTGTGTCCCAGCCACTTGGATACCACAGTGCCCAAAATCACCCCTGGCTCTCTGGAGCTCAGAATCACCCCTGGCTCTTTGGAGCTCAGAATCACACCTGGCTCTTTGGAGCTCAGAATCACCCCTGGCTCTTTGGATCCTAAAATCACCCCTGGCTCATTGGAGCTCAGAATCACACCTGGCTCTTTGGACCCTAAAATCACACCCGGCTGTCTGGAGCTCAGAATCACCCCTGGCTCTTTGGAGCTCAGAATCACACCTGGCTCTTTGGAGCTCAGAATCACCCCTGGCTCTTTGGATCCTAAAATCACCCCTGGCTCTCTGGAGCTCAGAATCACCCCTGCCTCTTTGGACCCTAAAATCACCCCTGGCTCTTTGGAGCTCAGAATCACCCCTGGCTCTTTGGACCCTAAAATCACCCCTGCCTCTTTGGACCCTAAAATCACACCTGGCTCTTTGGACCCTAAAATCACCCCTGGCTCTTTGGAGCTCAGAATCACCCCTGGCTCTCTGGACCTCTGACATTTTGTGTTCTGAGACTCACCTGGGATGAGCCATCCTTGCTGTGGCCTGGATGCCTCTGTATTGAACCAACGAGGGCAGTCCTGGTGTAACAGCTCCTGGAGCCATCAGAAAGGTTCTTATTCAAGGCAGAACTCCCAGTTTGGTCAGTCTGTACTCACCAGTCATTTTATCTGCTGGTAGCACTGGGGGATAACTTGTCAATGGCTGTAAGTTCCCTTTGCAGGGTGTTTTTGGAGATCTGTAGGCAGTTTGCTGGATCTCAGCAGTGAGAGATGAGTAGTTGCTGCCCAGGATAAAGCTCCTCACTGCAGGCAAGGCAGGCAATTCCTGCTTCCACCTCCCAGTGCCCCTTGTTTATCCCGTTCCAAGGACAGCCGGGATGTTGTTCCTGGTGAAATTTGCTGCCCAGGTGAGCGCCTGGAAGATGGACTGGGATTTTCAGAAGCAGCAAAAATAAAGCTGCTGCTTTCTGCAGAGCAAACTACAGATGGATGCACAGGGTAATGTGCAAAATGCTCTTCCACTATTAAGTTGATTATCTCAATCCTATTTAGTGCCTGGGCTTGCAGCTCAAGGGGCCAAGGCACCCCAGTCTGGGCAGCTCCTCTGCAGCTCTTGCACTCTTTATTATTTTGGTGCACGTTATTTTCTGAGGCTGCTGTGGAACTTTCTCATGCCACATTAAAATCGCTGCTGTCCCTGTGCCCTGGCATCTCTGCTGCTGCCATTTCTGCCAGAGAGAATGCAAGAATTAGCTGTGAGATGAAGTTATTTTCCCCTCAGCTGGAACAATCAGAGCCATTAACTGCAGTGTCTTCCCTTGGAGGAGAAGGCTCTCTATTTCAGACAGAAATTCAGACACCTATTTTAGGTGTCAGTGTGAATTTTGGGAGGGCTTTGCAGAGGAAGGAGACACCTGCACTGTGTGGGGACAAATCCTGTGGCATCATCACCACTTCCACCTCGGTCAGGTGTATTCTTGAATTCAGTGAAATTCCCAAGTTCTATTCCCAGTGCTCTTTGCTCGTCTCAAGCTGAAATGTGTTTTTGCCAGCAAAACTTGAAGTTCCAATTATGTAGAGAAAGCCTTTTCTTCCATGTTTTTGTCTGCTGATCTACTCTTTTCTGCTAATGATATTTAAAAGCATTAATTCCACAGCATTGCTGCATACATAAATATCCCAGGAACACTGCCTGTGCTGCCACTGTGTAAGGAATATTTATTTGCAGGAAGGCTGTTGATTTTTAACAAAACCACTGACATTCATAGTCAATTGTTCCTCTCTGAATGCAATCCCATGTAGTAAAATTATATTTTTATTATCCTGCAAGCTACTTATCAGAGTGAACATTCATCTCGTTTGACTAACAAACTGCTTGTAAATATTGCAAAGAAAATAATCAGACTTACAACAGTTCATTTAATAATAATAATTTGCCTATACACGGGTTAAAATAATTCAAAATACATCATATTCTCACAGATAGCGTTTCTGGAGGACAAAGTGAAATTATCTGGGTGAGCAGTCATGTTTTTCTGACTGATCTGCTGACAGAGGAGGGGAGTCTGGCTGAGTGACTCTGCTCTTTTCATTTCTGGGTGTTCATCAGTCAGGAGGATTGACTGAAAACAGCGACACGAGTTCTGCTTCTCCCTGGTGGTGGAGGGCTGGGTCCTGTCGTGGTGACATCCCAGTGAGACCCTGGATTCTTGGCAGTCACCACGTCAAACAGGAGGTGTAGGACTTCTGCTGGAATTTCTAGCAGTGTGGGGGTTACCTCAGAAATTCAAATAAATAGACAATTAAAATAGTATTTTATAGTTCAATCAAAGACTGGAAATAAAAAAACCCAACCAACCAATAATCAATGACAAACCATCCCCCAAAAAACCCCAAACCAAACCAGAAAGCAGAGGAAGGAATAGGTTTTTAAGTGTTAAAAAGCTTGAAAAATGTTCTTTGAATGTAGTTTTAGGCAGGTTTTGCATTCAAGAAATTGAAGCAGCCAGCCCAGATCTGACTGGACTCAGCTGCAGTTTTATTCCTCTCTTGGATGTGGTGTTTTCTTTGTGAGAATTTCTCTGTGAAGAGGAACTGCAGAGATCACAGTCTGATGCTCATTAACACAGAGGAATTTTACATTCCTTTGCCAGTGCAAAAGAGGTAATAAACTATTGATACCCATTTCAACTGGTCAGGGCTCTGCGGGGCAATCATTTGAATCTTTATGAATAAAAATTGGTGGCAACATCCCTGTCACAGCTGATAATAAAGACAATTAATATATCAAAATGTCTTCTGGAAAAGGGCATTTTGAGCCTACTCACTGTCTGCTGATGGATGGCAGAAGTCACCCAGGCAGTATTAAATATATTCCCTTTAATTAAATTATAATAATAATTATATACAAATATATCTAACTGCTTTTTCCTCCAGTCATACGTTTTCTCTGAAAGCTTTATTACAATTCAGATAAAGTACAGCTAAGGTTTGTTATCTGCTGATTGTTTTTTTTAGAGGATCTTTTAAGTGCTTACAATTCATGCTGCACATGGGACTTACAAGTTAAAACACCAGTGTGCCTGGTAAGGAGAAGGTGTGGAAAACCCTCTTTATTGGCAGGTTCTTGCTCTTGTCTTGTGGAAAGTGCCCATGGAGTGATCAGATGTTTTTGCTGTTATGGAGGGTTGTTCAGTCCCCTCTTACAGCAGCTGGTGTTTATGTCACAGGGATATTTCAGAGTGAGTTCAGCCATTAAGCTGAGGCAGAGGAAGAGCTGTTGGGGAGGCCAAGGTATAAAATTATCATTGCACTCTGCTTTATGCTGATGAACAAACTTTTTACTCCTATGTTTTGTAAAAGCAAGCATTGTTGGGTGTTAGCAGAGTGAGTTTTTGTATGCTCCATGGTCCTCACGGTCCTGCTTTTTATGTCCCAGGGATTTTCCAGAGGCAGTTCAGCCCAGCTGGACCTCTGCACGTCAGGCCCTGTGCAGGAGCTGCTGGGAGAGGCTGGCCCTGGAAATCCTGCATGGCTTTTGGGTCCAGGATAAGGAGTTTGTCCCGCTGCTGCAAAGCTGAGATCAGCTGATTCTAGAAAACTCTGCGGGGTGATCTCTACAGCACCTTCTAGGGCATGAGTGAACTCTGGCTGGCCAGGGATAAATGATTCTAACCTAGTGCATGGTCACAGGTCCTGCTGAAGCAGCTCCACAGCAATTAAAGCTGGCTATAAACTGCATTTCTGCCTCTAATTACTGCCTTGGAAGCAGTAAAGGCATCAGTTGGGGTGTGGGTGCTGAGGAGAGCCTTGCCATGGCTGTTGGATGTGATAGCAGCCTTTGAGAAGGGCACAGAGAGGCCCTGTCCCACTCTGATTTCAAACACACCCAGTTCTTGCATGTGCACAGTGCTGCAGGGCATTTGTACCCCTCTGGCTCTGGCTCTTACTTAATGGAGTTTTTGGGGGTTTATTTTGGGGTGTTTTTTCATGTTTTTTGTTTGTTTGTTTGTGGGGGTTTTTTGTTTTTCTTGTTAAGGTTGGGATTAAATGTGTGAGAAGGTATTTTTTGTTTGGACTTAGATGTTTATTGGTTCTTATTTATATTATAGTCTTACAAGTTGTGAGTTTTGTAGTGCTTAATTCTCATAAGTTAAAAATGGAGATGTATGTCTCTGTAAGGTCTTTGAAGGATAAACTGTTTAATAAAGAAATGACGCTTAAAATAATTTTACTTTTTACTTAATAACTAATTATTTGTGGCTTGCAATGTGGATTTTTTTATTTACTTATATCATACTACTCAAATTTAGGAAGAAGGGAAAGAAGAAGGACTAGTCTCTGCCCTGAAACTTCTATCTTGTTTTTATATATTACTATATTCTAAAACTTTAGGTTTTCTGCTATGTGATATATACACTTCTATTTGAGCTCCACGCTCATAATCTTAATTCTGTTATTTAATTTTGGAAGTTTTCTCTACGGTTTCAGATCAAATGCAGTGCTCTCTTGGGGGTCAGTGCCTGTCAGCACAGAAAGTCTGAAATTCTCAGCAGCCAGGTTCCAACACTTATTTATTTCTGATTTTGGATTTTTTTTTTTTTTGAGAAAAAGAGCCAATGTAATTCATGTCAGATTAAGTCTTTATAGCTTTGACTTTAATAAAAACTTGACAAAAACTGTTACTCTGGCTGTTGATAAGATTTCAGTAGGTTCCTGATCTTTGGCCTTAGGAAAGAGAGGAGAAAATAAATATCTGCCTTGGTCTGAAGGGGTGAGAAACAGAGAATACCACAAATCCATGTGCAGTTTAAGGGCAGTTGTGGTGCACAAGAGGTGTGGGTGGGAATGGGAGGGACAGGGTTACCCAACAGCCCTGATAAGAGCTGATAAGAACTTGTGATTGCTCACGGTGATCCCTGCAGTGGCTGGTGTCTGAGCAGCTTGTTCTAAAGAAGCATGAAATGCAGACAAACTGTAATTGTTCTCAGAGAAAGCTGGAGTGGGGAGCTGTACAGAAATTGTAGCACTTTACTCGGCTTTGTATAATGTTATATATTGCTATAAAATCTTTGGTTTTGCCAGTAGTTCTCCACGAGGCACAAAATTCTCAATAAAGAACATCCCCTTCTTGTCAGGCATTTCCCCAGCATCTGTCACTATATAAACACAGCTATTAACAGTTTTTATGTCCTATATCCTTAATTAAACCATTAGTGCAGAATGAACCAGCCTGAATATCCCAGCAATGTGTTACTCATCACTTCACGATCTGGCTAAAGCTGGAATGTTTGGGGTGTTTGTGTTGTGCCTCATTCTGCAAATCCAACATTGTCCTTTGAAAACCCCCTCTTCTCAGTCCTGTCACACACATGGATGCTGGACTGGCCCCAAAACTGGGCAGATTTACTGGAGAGAAAGTCAGTGCAGGGGCTTGTTTTGGTGCCTGGGCTTCTCTTGGAGCAGGCAAGGTGTTTTTACTGGCTTCTCCTAAATAATCCTGAGCTGCTTCGTGTGCTTGGCGTCCTTAGCTGGGTCTTCCCATAAAAAGTGCTTTTTTTGTTCTCTAACACATCAGTTAATTTGAAATGATACAAATGCAGGTTATTCATAACCAGTTGCAGAGCTGAAGCTCCGTTTGGGACTTTACCTTGCAGGACTGTCAGCATCTCAGGATGGCCTCTGCCAGGGGTGCCCGTGGGCTCCATCAGCTGTTAGGAGAGCAGCCACTTGAACCTACTCATCACATCCCTGAGTTAGCCCTCTGCTAGGGGAGAGAAGGGAAGCTGTCTCTTGTCAGCATTTCCTACTCCTTGTTTCCTGCTCTGGAAAGAATGGCTCTCAGAGATGTAAGGATTTCAAGCTTTATTTGCCACCGTTCCTGGTGTGTGTGACTGAGCTGTTGGGAAGGCCAGGCCTGGTTCTCAGCAGAGCCAGGGCTGTGTCCCATGAAGGGGTTTCTGCTGTGAGACTCAGAGGTCAGAGCACTGAAGAAATGAAGAGTGTGTGTGGCCGAGGGCAGGCTGCTGGAGCAGCAGCTCGGGGCCCGGGTGAGGGTGATGAGGGTACTGGATGAGCAGGGCTGTCCTGGGGAGGACAGGTCAGTCCAGAGCAGGGAGGGAAGGGCAGTGCCACGGGGGGAAGCTGTATTGTGTCTTACTCCATGTGCCACCAGCCCTGTCCAGCCTGGCCTTGGACACTGCAGGGCTGTGGCACTGAGCCTGTCTGGTGGAGCTCTGTGTGAAGGTAGTTGGTGTTCCCTGGGTAAGAGATACATATTGTAATATTGGCTTTTTGAAAATATTTAAATAGATTTTAGATGTGTAGTGTTAAAGTGACTCTGTTATAAAGATATAGTTTTTATTTCTGTTGTTAATGAAGCTTAGACATAGCAGTGAAATAGCTGATGTAAGTATGCTTGTGTTAAAATGCCTGCTGAGATAAGAAAACATCCAATAAACAGATGAAGACACCTACTACAGATATAGCAACTATCAAACTCACTGTCTAGAGACAATATGGACCAAAGCCCAAAACTAAAAGTTATAATAAAAATAGAGTAAAACCACAGCCAGAGAATACACAATGCTCTAAAAAACAAATCTGAAAAAGAACCATACTAAACACTTCTCAGACTATGTAAACTAACTTGAGGAAAACAGTTTACTATGCATAATTGTTTATAAATATGTAACAAACTAATGCAATAAAAATAGGATATAAAGAGTGTTTCTAAAATAGCAAATGTGCTCTTAGCTCAGTGCCAAGACACACCTGGCTCTAATTATCTTTGCTTTATAATCTTTATCTCCTATTAAACTTTTTTAAAGTCCTTTATTAAACTTAAATTTTTACAAGAGGGGAACGTGCTTTTCACACCTGTCTCAGGAATGGCCATGGCAGTGATTTCTGCCCAGGTGTCATGAGAGGAGCTGGCTGTGGGCTGTTGTCACCTGCTGGGTGCTCCCTGCGTGGGTGGGGTGGGTAGAGCAGGTTGGACCAGTCTTCCCACACACGTCCCCAGGGGCGGGAGCTGTCCTGGGGGGCTCCTCCTGCACTGCCCAGTGCTCACAAGCAGCAAACTGCTCAAACCACCTTCATGAGGCCTTCTCTCAGCTCAGGCTGTTGTGTAAACAGCTTCTAGGAGGAGTAACACAAAACATACATAAATACCAACATCTTTAGAAGGTGTATTTCACGTGTAAGTGCAAAGCTGAGGGAACATTTCTCCTTGGATTTGAACAAGCTGCTTCTCCCAGGGGTTCAGCAGGAGGGGGGATCTGCAGCAGCACAGAGACCTCACCTGGCAGGAGCTGCACCAGCAGTGCTGCCTTCCTGTGATGGGGGGAAGGTGAACAAGGCTGGTTTTGGGGGATGAGCCTGGATATCGAAGCTTTCTGTTTGCTGTAGCATGGTCTCTGTCTGTGGTGTGTTAGGAGTGAGTCTGGGCTGGCACCCTGCCGTGACAGGGATGGGGCAGCAGCCACCTCTGAACACCTTTGTAGAAGGAGGCAAATCAAGGGTTGGGCAGCAGGTGATCTGGGAAGAAAGGACAATAAACACTAGAACACGCTTCATATCTCTCTGTGCTGAGAGGCACTTGGTGCAAAGTGTGAGTGGCTGTTTTGGGCACAAACCTCACCAGTGCCACCCTGTCCTTTGCTGTGCAGCTGCCCTGCAGGCCCTGAAGCGCAAGAAGAGGTATGAGAAGCAGCTGGCACAGATAGATGGCACGTTATCAACAATTGAATTCCAGAGGGAAGCCCTGGAGAATGCCAACACCAACACTGAAGTGCTCAAGAACATGGGGTTTGCTGCTAAGGCCATGAAAGCTGCTCATGACAACATGTAAGTTACTCCCTGCTGCGTCTTCCCACGGGATCTGTAGTTTGGCATTTGTCAGATCTGCTGAATGCCAGGTGTTCCACACCAAAGGTGGAGCTGGAGCAGCAAAACCTTCCAGTGAAAGGCTCTCACTTAAAACTAAAATTGAACAAAAGACACAAATATGATGCTTCCTCAGTTTACTACACTTTTATTTTCTACATTTATCCAAAAGCTGGGTAGCACCATGTGGCCTAAAGAAAATGGGAGCCTGCAGCAGTTACAGATCCATGTTGTAACAGCAAGCATTTCAGGCCTCAAGGGGGGGGGGGGGTCTTAAAACTTGTTTTTCTGCAATGGAGTTGGTGTATGTAGCAATAATTAAAGGTAAAACTGCTTTATGGGAATGTTGTGCTGGCTCCACAAGCAAATATTGTGGATGTAATAATGCTGAATCAGGGAAGAGAGCAAATTATTATTAACATCAGTGGTGCAGAACAAAAGCTCTCCCTGGTGTCTGTATAACTGCTGGGAGCTAAGCTTGCAGGGAAGAGTTAAACATCCATCTCTAATTGTGTTGAGACCAGGGGCATAAAACCCAGACTTGCATGCAAAGTGCATTTTGGGAAAGGGCCTTGGCAGTGTCACTGTGGTGGGGCATTTCCACAGAAGCCAGGAAATGCAGTGTTGATTGGGAAGGTGCCTGCTGATACTGAATTCTTTCCTTTCTTTTCCAGGGACATTGATAAAGTAGATGAATTAATGCAGGACATTGCAGAACAGCAGGAGCTGGCAGATGAGATCTCTACAGCCATCTCCAAGCCAGTCGGATTTGGGGAGGAATTTGATGAGGTATGGCTTTTAATTTGCTTCTGTTTGTACCTGTGAGTCATGGAATCCTCTGGGTTGGGAAGATCAGAGAGTCCAACCACTGGCCCAGCCCTGCCAGCCCCTGAGCACCACATCTGCATGGCTTTGAAATCCCTCCAGGAGCTGTGTCCCCCAGGAGATCTTCCTCTGGAGATCTGCACGTTGTGTGTGCCTGGCTGCAGGACTGGGCTCTGAAATCTCTGCTGCAGTTGTTGGTGGCTGTGATCTGGACTTTATGCTCAGAATGGTCTGGATGGCCTGACCTGAGAATATTTGGACTTGGATTTCTCCTTCCCTCCTCTGCTTTCCCTCCACGAGATGAAGTACAGGAATCACATCAGAATCAGACTCCTCATCTCCTCACTTTGCTCTGACCCTGTGCATTTGGGCTATTTTCTTAATATGATCAGCTATATCTGATTGTTAATAAATACGACTTAAAGTTCTTTCTTTTCTCTTTTTTCTCCTTGAAATCCTAGGATGAACTCATGGCAGAGCTAGAGGAACTAGAACAAGAAGAACTAGACAAAAACTTGCTGGAAATCAGTGGTCCGGAGACAGTACCACTACCAAACGTGCCCTCAATATCAATACCCTCCAAGCCAGGTATGGATCAACCTTCACTGCAACATCCTGCATCATTAAAAGTGTGCTTATTAATCTGCCAGCTCCTTGCATTTGGGAGCTCTGGCTGCAGGCAGCACAGACATTTTGCTTGGAATTACTTTCTGAATCCCACATCACACCCAGTGCCTTTTCTCTCTGAAGGGGCACCTGCCTTTCAGAAGAAGCACAGAAATCACTCCCTGTCACAGGAGCAGCTGTTTTCTGCTCCTGCTCATCCACGTACTCTGCAGCCTGGATGATGCTCAGGGTGCAGTGGAGGTGTGGGAGAAGGGAGCCTTTGCTGAGGTGCTGCTGGGCCTCAACAAGGAAGAAATCTTGACAAGACACCCTGAGGTGGTGAAAGGGAGGGCGGAGTAAATTAACTCATAAAATCACTGCAGTTGGAAAAGAGCTCCAGGGTGATCCAGTCCCAGGCAGGTTCAGCTTCCCCCATGGATCTGTGCTTCCTTGCTGTGCTTTGGGTTTTCATTTCATCCCTGCTTTCCTGGCCTTGGGAGGATCTTCCCTTGGGTGCCCTCTTTGGGAAGGCTGTGGGCTCCTCTGCAGCAGCCAAGCCAGGCAGCCCCAAAGTCAGGGTGATCCCAGTCTTGGAGCACACACACCCAGGGAATCGTAGGTGATGTGAGGATTTTACCTGGAAGATGGACAGGAAATGTTTGTATTTACACAGAGAGTTCAAAGCTGCTCTTAAATCTGAACTGGTCCCTCTTGCATGAACATTCCCCATGGAATCTGGCTGAGCTGGGACACCTCTGGCAGCACTAATGGGATATGGAGCTTTGCAAGCCCATTTTGCTGAATCTGCCTGACTATGATGAATAACTTCCAGACTTTGCAGCTCTGTTCCATGTCTTGGAAGAGAAAAAAAGTCCAAACCAGCAGTGGATGTAAATAATCCCAGCTGGTCAGTGTATGTGTAATTATCCTGCTGCCTTTCCAGGCTTGGAGGGGTGTGGGAAGCAGCAGCACTGCCTGAGCAGGTTCTGCTTTGTGCCCCGCTCCTGGTGTGTCACTGCTTTCATTCTGACACCATGACTTTGTGTGTTCCTGGTTGTGTTCTGCCAGGCAGAACTGCTGACCAGAGTTGGTGAGAGGGGAGGAAGTTCTGTCAGAGTATCTGAAATCTGAGACTTTATCAGATTCAGGAGAAATAGATTAAATGAACCAGTGCATTGCCTTTTTATTGCCTGGCTGGTTTAATGAGGTTTGTTCTCTAAATGGTCTTAAAACACAATGTCTTGGACCCAAATCTACTCTTTGCATTTTGTGGCTGCACACAAGTAAGAGGTGTTGTAATTGTGGACATATTTAAGGAGCTACACAGCCCAAAACTTAGGGAAACTCCCTAAAATAATATAAATTGTGTACAAGTTCAGTAGTGAAAGCTGCAAGCATGAAGCTCAGTGTTTCACAGGATTTATGCTAAGCTGCTTTTGGATGGAAACGAGAATTCCATGAATTCCATTAATGTATTTAAGTGGCACTTTTTGCTTCAATAAAGCTGCCTCCAAGGCTGGCACTTGGGAAGAATTGGGATTCTGGGGTGGTGTTGTGTGGGGATTTTGTGGGGGTTTATTTTTTGAACCTAAATTGATTTTCACTTAAAACTCACTTAACACTGGGATTAAAAGTTTGCTTGTGATTACCATGGTCAGACTTCCAAAGGGAAAACTGACCCTAATGCTTCAGGTTCACATGTCATTGTCTTTTTGGCAATAATAATGTGTCTTTTGAGGTAGAGCTGACTCTGTTACCTCCTTTTTATCCACTGAGGGGAAGATTATCACAAGCTTTCCTGCTTTTCCACTTCTCAGGAGCAGTCTGGACTTTGGCTTTAATCAGCCTGAATGAGGAATTTTGTTGTTGGCGGTGTCAGGAGAAATTCAGGCAGAAGCTGTTTTTGTTTATTGGAGGCTGGAGGAGCTTAATATAGAAAACCAAATTCCAGCCTTGTACAAATGAGGGGTCTGGAGCTTGGAGCTGACTCAGTTTTCCTGATGTAGACATTTCTTTTGGAATGACACAAACCACTTGTACTGGGAAATGTTTCACTCTTTGGGGTTTTTTTTTTTGACATTTTCCAAAATTATTGCAGCTATTTGTGGGTTCCAACCTTTTCTTGCTGAGTTAATGGAAACTGAATTTGTCAGGTTATAACAAAGAGCAGCATTTTCTGCCCTGGAACAACCAGGAAGGAGGAGAGGGCAGTGTCCAGGCTGCTCCCTCCCATCCACAGCCACATCCAGGGCTGCCAGGGAGCACAGGAGGGGAGGGCTGGGATGTTCCCAGGGCTCTCCAGCCCCTCCACACTCTGTACCTGACCCAAACACCTCATTCTTTGCATTCACAGTATTCAGTGATGGAATAAGGAATTTAATTTGGATGGGGAAGAGATTCATACTGGAGACATCAGATGAATTTCTGTAAGAAGCTGCATCCCTCTGAAAGAGGTTTGGAAATTATGGGAAAATATCACACTTGACCTTTCATGCCCACTGCCTTCTTCCTGGGGGAGCTGTTGTTTTTTTCCACTCAGGAAGTTTAGCCCATGCTGGCTCTTCCACCAAAGCAGCTTTTACTTCAGATCTAAAGGTTTTGTGTATTTTTTGTCCACAGCTGGCCTTGGGTGCTTCATTTACTGGTTTGTCAGTGGCACAGAGGGTTCTCTCAGGATTCCCACTCACTCGTTCTCTTTTGTGGTTTTGCAGCCAAGAAGAAAGAGGAAGAAGAGGATGATGACATGAAAGAGCTGGAAGCTTGGGCAGGAACCATGTAACCACAGCAGCCCCTGGCTGGAAAAAAGACTTTGGTTACCTATTCTGGGTGCAAATGTGTTTTGTTGAGGAGAAAGCATAAGCAAAATGTCTTTATCTTTAATTTTAACCCAGAGCAGTGGGAACTGCATTGCTGTTTTCTGCATAGCATGGAAAAAAGTCTGCCCAGAGGAGAGAAGGGGGAGCAGGGGAATTGCCTGCTGTCGATACGGTTGAATTTCTGTAGAAAAGGTATTTGCAAAATCAAACACTCAGCTTTGGGACTGTGCTCCTGCCACTGCTGGATCTTCATCTTCAATTTGGGCCATATATTGAATTGAAATAAGCTGCAAAACACTCTGTAATTTTAAGTCAGTTTAAGTGTGTCTAGGAGTCTTGTAAGGCATTTAAAAACCAGGAAAAGTCGTAAGCCCCCATTGGCTTCTTTATTGTGTTTTAGGTGCAAGAATGCTTTAGGTTTTTAGTTCTTTGCCAGGTCTATTTATATCCCTTGACTGCTGTGTGGCCAGCCCTGTGTCTGTCACTGCAACGACGTAGTCACTGTGCCCATTTTAATTGCTGAGAATGATCTGCAGTTGATCCACACTCTCTTGGAAGTAGGGAAGGTTTCAAGTTCAGTTGTACATTTTTCTACACAGCACTACAATGTTTATTGCTTTTTTGTGATAATTGATAACCCATTCAGATACATGCACACAATTATTTTAATTAAGAAACTACTATGGATTGCACTGTATTAAATATCTCGATTAATTTTCACCCGTGGCTGCTGTGGTCAATTCTGTGTCCTGTTTAAGTGATCTGGCTGTGGTTTAGGTGGAGTTTGGCTTCTTCCTGCATGAGGGACATCCGCTCTAAAGCCTGCTGAGCTATGGGTGGGCTCTGCTCCCAGGGAACAGGGACAGGACAAGAGGACAGAATCTCAAGCTGTGCCAAGGGAAGTTCAGGTTGGACATCAGGAGGAATTTCTTCATGGAAGGGGTTGTCAGGCTTTGGAAGGGCCTGCCCAGGAAAGGGGTGGAGTCCCCATCCCTGGAGATACTCAAGGAACAGCTGGATGTGGCACCCAGTGCTGTGGGCTGGTGACAAGGTGGGGATCAGTCACAGGTTGGATTCAGTGACTTCGGAGATCTTTTCCAACCTCAGTGATCCTGGGAATCTGTTCTGTGTGAAAATCCCCACACCAAGGAGAAATCAGCTGAATTAAGTTCAAAGCAAGAGGTTTAGGGACAGAGCTGGGGCCCTTGGCTTTGTTTTTCATCATGGAAATCACCTCTGCTGTGCACTGTGCTAACAGATGTTGTTAAAGCAGCTCTGTTTTAGTCTGGGAATTACAGGGAGCATCTCAAATGCAGTGACATGTCCCAACAGGAGCATTCAGGCGGAGCTGGGAGGGGAAAACGCAGCCCCATCAGCACCATTCATGCTGTGCAGTGTCCTGCTGTGGGGCTGAGAGCTGGGGGTGGCAGAGGCAGCCCAGTGGCAGGGGCCAGTGATGCCCCTGGCACTGGTTATGGCATTTATCTCACTGGCAGCTTCATGCTAATAATTGTTACCATGGGGTATTGCCCGCTCCTTGGTTGGCACTGGGACACTCACTAAATAGGTCCTGAAGGGTTGGCCTGGCTTTGAATTGGTTAAATATATGGGTCTGAGTTTGTTGACTTGGTTAAAGTAACTTAAACATTCATTTTTGGTTGATTTATAGGTATAGCTGTGTTGTAAAAGTAAAGTTAACAAGTGTTAATATGTTGTTTGATTAAACTCTATGGTTTTGTTTAGTTACTTTTTGTAAAAGCTTTCTTATATATTTTAATTCCTAAGTCATTTTTTTAGTAGTTGTTCAGGGACTGGTCAGCTGAAAGGCACCAAGCTGTCCCTCTGACATTTCATTGTTAAGCTTTGCTGTTCACTCAGCTGTGCCCAAGCACAGAGCCTGCTCTGCTCAGAGGGGAGATGCAGCAGGGGGTGCGTGTTGGGCTTCCTGGTCACTGAGGGATGAGAACCTCGGCCCCTACAACCTCTTCTGTCTTCATCCTTTCAATCAGTGATGGGGTGGTTCTTATTCCTCCAGTTTAACAGTATGTCTGAGGAGTGAGCACCTTTCTGATGTGGGTATCCCTGAATTCCTTATCCCTGCCTTAGTGAACAGCTGGAATGTTTACAGGGAGCATTTTCTGCCTTGCTCAGAGGTTCTGAGGGCAGAACTTCCCTGTCCAGAGCACCATGGGGCAGTGCAGGAGGGAGCAGCTGTGCCTGCCAGCAGTTTCTGTGGGTGCCACTCAGTCCCTTTTCCTGGCAAAGCCACTCCAGTTCCTGCTGGAAACTCAGCTCAATTCACTTCCCTCAACAACTCAAGTTCAGCTGTGCCAGTGTGTTCTTGTGGAGCTGTTAAAGGAGGCAAGCAGAAATCTGGGATCCAGGTGTTTTCAGTTTAGGGAAAATCCTTCTTTTTTTCCTCTGGGGAAGGTGGGAAGCATTGTCACTGTTGAATGTGTGTGTGACAATGGCTCAGTTAGAGCAGGGTGAAAAGCTGTGGCTGCCCCTGGATCCCTGGCAGTGCCCAAGGCCAGGCTGGACAGGGCTGGGAGCAGCCTGGGACAGTGGAAGGTGTCCCTGCCTGTGGCAGGGGTGGCACTGGATGGGCTTTATGGTCCTTCCAACCCAAACCATTCTGGAATTCTGAGAAAATACAGACTGGGCTGAAGGGTCTCATCATTCCCGCTTTTCCCTCGGAATGCTTTCAGTACAGAGAGAGTGGCTGTTGTGCAGGTGGAGAAGCCAGGACATGGCATTTGTATGGAATCCAAGGGAAGCACAACACTGGGAGGGACAGGGAAGTGTTTTGTATTTGTGCTGCACATTTGGGTCAGGGGAATAGGAAGGAGACCCCTCCTTGGTGGCTGCTCAAGGCTCGGAGTCCACTGACACTGAGGATCTGTGTTTGTACCTCTGGAACAGGGTGAGCACTCACAGAGCACTTGGAAAAGCTGGGCCAGAGAGGCCGAGGTGAGGTGGATAAACCAAAATAAATAAACCTGAGGATAAATAAACCTGACCAGACATCCCCCCTGGGGCTGCAGAGCCCTCGTGTTGTGCAGCAGCTGGGGCACTGTTCCCTCCAGGAATAATGGGAATCCGTGGCTCTGCCCAGTACTGCCCTGTCAGACTGGATCCAGCTGGATCTGTACCTTCCCAGGAGGGTAAATGGCTCCCCTGTGGGCCTCCCCTGCTCTTCAGGGACTGTTCTAAGGCACAGACGTTGAACTTCAGTGCAGTGCTAAAGAGGCAGCGAGTGAGGGGCTGCATCAGCCCTGGGGAGGCAAACTGCTGTTCAGCTGCTTCACTGGGGAGCTGTTAATGCACGTGGGGGTTAGTAATGGGTTAGTAGGGGTTAGTAATGGGTTAGTAGGGGGTTCTGAGGAGGTGCTTGGAGCTGAGAGCTCTCTGGAGAGCCTTTGGTCTCACATGGAAGCAGGTGGGTACAGGAGCATGCCTGGGAGCCTCTCAGCCTGCTCGGAGGGGAATGTCCTCACTAAAATCTGTCATCTACAATTTGGTACTTGAAGCATTTGAGGGAAAGCACAGCTTCTCCATACAATGCCATCAGGTCCCTGTGTGCTGTGCCTGCAGGGAAGTGTCCCCCAGAGCGACACCCAGGACATGGCATTCCTGTAAGCGAGAGCTCGTGGCTGCCAGTGCCATAAATCAGGTGCCTTCCCCCGTGTCACATTCCCCCTTCCTGTGACATCTCATCTCTGGCTCCTGCTCCTGCTCTGGGGTCAGCTGACCTTGTTTCACTGCTGCAGCTCTCACAGCAGCACATCCCATGTCCCTGGCTCTGCCCCACCCTGTCTCACCCAAGTTACTGCCTGGTTCCATCTGCTCCCAGTTCTCCCAGCCCAACCTGACCCCCAGGCTCTGGAGTCCTGCAGGTGTCCCAGTGCTGGGCTGTCCTGCAGGGCTGATGGTGCCAGGCTGCTGCTGTGGGATGTGCTGTGCCCCAGCTGCAGCTGGGAGCCCCTGCCTTGCTGGCTCTGGAGGGAGGCTGAGGGACAGAACTGGTGGCCTGGAGCTCACAGCCTGGCCTAAGCTGCTTGTGCTTCTCTCCTCCTGCTCTCCTAAACCCCACCCCAAAATCCCACAGGGCGCTCTGGCGATGCTGCAGCTCCTCCACCCTCAGGCACAGCCCCAGGGCCACATCCCGGGGTGCTGGGGACGCCTCTGTCACTCTGGGCTGCTGCTGCCAGGTTTGACAGCTCAGGGCACCCAAACAGCACAGAGGGCTGGGCACCCCCTTGGCTGCACTGGTGGGTTCTCCAGGGGGTTCCATCCATGCCCCCATTGCATCCCAGCCTTTTGGGTTATTATGGCAACACGGCTCCAGCCCCACAGATGCCAACAGCACTGGCCGCTCTCTCTAATCCCTTTGCAGAGAGATGTGTGTTTAAATCTCATTTGTGTTCAAATCTCATTCCTTTCATTAAAAGCTCTGGGCTCACTGAAGGCCCTGAGTGCAGTGTGTTTATGGAATTAGTCTGTAAGGATGAGTTTATTCCCACTTGAGAGGTGTAACACCACTAATTGATAGAACAGGTTAATCCCTTTATTAGGGTGCTGCTGAGAGGACCCTCAGGTTAACATTTGTATGTGAGCCCAGCACTCCCTCCCTCCCCTGCTCATTATTTTTATCATTATTTTGGTTCTTATGACACAATTGCACAGCTCATCTGGAAAGCTCTTGCCCTTCTAAATCCTGCTGGCTGCTCAGCCCTGTGGCAAAGAAAAGAGCTCTCAACTTAATTTTCAAACATCAAGGTCCATTAAATCAAAGTGATGCTTCCCAAATCTTGTGGCTCTCAGTGGCCCAGCCCCATCCCTCCTTCCCTCCCTCCTTCCCTCCCTCCCCTGCCTCCAGGCCTTCAGCTCAGCTGGACATCTCCCAGTCTGCTCAGCTGGCAGGATTTTGAGGCATTTTTAGGATTTTTGAGGGATATTTAGGGCATTATCAGAGGTTTCCCTGTTCTTGTCTGTGCTGTGGGAACCTGGTGACCTCCCCTGTGTCACCTCAGAGCTGTGGCCAGAGCTGGCTGTCCCTTGGGAGCAAAGGAGGGGTCAATCCAGCTGGGTCTGGGGCTGGATGTCACCCTCCTGCCATCCTTGGGGTTCTCCTGCCATCCTTGGGGTTCTCCTGCCCTTTGCTGAACTGTTCCCCTGCCCTGGCCCCTCCTCTGTGTGTGATGGGAGGAGGTTTCAGAGGGTTTGCTCAGCAGGAACAGGGACATGACGTGCAGGGCTTGGGCAGATCTTCCCCATCCACTGTGAGTTTTCCAAAACCTCTACAGCTCCTGGGACTCCCCTGTGGGCATTAGGGAGGAGATGGCTTTGGGATGAGGTAGAACTGAGGCTTCCGGGGCTTTCTAGGGGGCTGGCTTGGCAGCACCCTGGCTTCAGGATCCCAAATGTCCCAGGCACCAGTGGGGTTCAGGCTGAGCTGTCCAGCAGAGACACAGCCTAAAAGCTTGTCCTGCTGCCCTGCCTTGGCCCATCATCTCTGCTGTGCTTCCAGAATCCTCAGATTTGTTTGGGAAGGGACCTTAAATCCCATCCCCCTCCACCCCCTGTCATGGCAGGGACACCTTCCACCATCCCAGGCTGCTCCCAGCCCTGTCCAGCCTGGCCTTGGGCACTGCCAGGGATCCAGGGGCAGCCCCAGCTGCTCTGGGCACCCTGTGCCAGGCCTGCCCACCCTGCCAGGAAATATTCCTGCCCCAGGGAAGGGAGCATCCCCCTCCCCAGCCGCTGCAGTGACACACAAACCCCTCTCCAAGCCATGCCGGAGCGCAGGACGGTCCCTGCAATTTCCCACTCGAACACTTGGAGGCAAAGCTGCCTTTCGGGACAGACAGACGTGGGACATCCGGACGCCTCCCTGCTGTGGGCGTGCTGGCACAGCTGGCACAGCTGCTGGCACAGCAGACGCTCCTGCCCACCCTTCCTGGCTCTTCTCCTGAGATTCGGGGGCCACTAACCCCAGCTCCTGGGCACAAGCCACTTGTCCGGAATGCAGGGCCTGACCCGGGGTGCCCTGCCAGCCCCCGCCCTTCCCCCGGGGGCCGAAGGTGATGGGGCACAGGTGACCCTGCTGAGGCCACCCTGACAAGGTCACCCATGCCCTAAATAACAGTGTCAATCACCCAGCATCCCATTTCGCTGGGAAACCATCTCCCAACAAACCACCTTCTGTGTCTCTCACCTGAGCACCATGAAATTTCTTTAAATTAAATATTTCCCTGCTGTGATGGGTCACTGGCTGCCAGCTTTTAATAAAAGCATTCCCCCCACTTTAATTTCAGGCTCCCTTTTCCCCAAGGGAAGTCGCAGCCCCTGAAGGGCTCCAGTCCCTGTTCCTGGTCACTCAGCTGCTTTCCTGGGCACCCAAACCCTGCCCCAAGCCCCAGGGCAGCTCCTCCTCGCCCAGTCCCTCCGGCTGAGGCCGCTGGTGCCGCCAGCCGGGATTTGGGGACGCTGGGGTGCCCAGATGCGCATCCAGAGCCAGCGCAGCTGCTCCCCAGGGTATTTTGGGAGAACGCAGCGGAGGAAAAGCTCATCCGAGAGGGATTTGCCAGCAGAGGGCAATGCCGGATGGGTTTCCCTCCCTGCGCAGCTCGGGGTGTTGAACCGGCTCCAGCGCGGGAGGAGAAGGCGACAGATGCTGGGGTCCCAAAGTGCCGCAGCCCCGGCAGGAGGGGACAGCCCAGCCCGCCCCTGTCCCCGCGGGGAGGGCTGGAGGTGACACCAGGAGCTGCCACCCTCCGTCACGGGCAGCGGGGTTGGGGCGTCCCAAACCAGGGTGGGGCTGGTGCCGGGGGTGGGGACAGCTCACACAGATGGAGGCTCTGTGCTCAGTGCTGGGTTTGGCAAGGCCGGTTCATGGTTGGACTCGATGATCTTGGGGATATTCTCCACCCTAAGGGATTCTGTGATTCCCAGTGCCAGAGCCTCTGGGGTCAGGCACAGCCTCTCCTGGCTCTTGTCCTCTCATGCCAGGGATGGTTTGGTATCAGCTCCACCTGACCAGCAATGACACGGAGATAAAATGCAAAACACCCTTATTTATTGCAACAGGGAGCAGCTCTGCCTGGCATGTAAGTTAAAATACAAAATTAAAGTTAAAATTAAATTAAAATACAAAGAAGAGGGAGAAAAAGGGGGGGAAAGAGAGCGTTTTTAGTTGAACAGGTGGTGATGCCTCAACAGGCACCTCCACGGGCTGTCACAGCCCTTCCCAATGCAATACCTGACATCATTCTTCAGCCTCATTCAGTTCAGTTTCACCTCAGTCCTGACCAAATATTGACAAATCTGACATAATCCCACAAGCACAGTCCTGGAGAACTTCCTTTTGTTTGCAGGCAAAAAACGGCCCTCCATATCCCCTGGCCAGGAGCCAAGGGACACGAGCACAGAGTTAAATTGGAAAATAAAGGACGAGGGCAGAGGGGCTGTGTGTGCCCATGTGGTTTGCTGGAAGGGCTTTTGGGGATCAGGGATGCTCCTCCCGCACGTCTGCCCAGAGCAGGGCTGTCAGTGCTGGGTGGCTGTGGGGGCATCCCCTGTGCCCAGGGACTCACTCCAGTGTCCTGGTCCAGCTGCAGAACCCACCAGGACACAGTTGCTATCAGAGAATGTGACTAATCTTCCCTTACTCACCTCTTCCATCCCTCACCTGACGTTATTCTCCCCTGCCAAACCATCCCTCAGCAAGGTCAGGGGGTCCTAACTCAGCTCCTCAGTACCAGGGCTCACGTTATTGCTTGGAAAGTTGGGGGTGCTTTTGTTTTATCAATCCACCAAACAGCAATTCCAGCTCAGGGAGAGCCATGGGAGCGTTGGGACAGAGACTGAGGGAGGGCTGCAGCTTCTCCTGGACATGTGCTCACGCGGTTCCCAGCACTTCTGTGCAGCCAGCAAGGGGCTGGGGCTGTCCCTGCTGGGGCTCTGGGGTTGGGTGGATTGTGGGCATGGACTGCCTCAAATCTGTTGCCTTGAACTGGAGCCAAAGGTTTTGGCTTAGGCAGGGTGAAGATCTCTTTTTTCTGCTTATCCTCGCGGATGTCATGGATGCTCAGTGCTTACAGAACCATGGAATGACAGGATGCTTTGGGTTGGAAAAGACCTTAAAGGTCATCTCATTCCAACCAAGCTGATGGTTGGCACCAGTCCATGCTCAGCCAGTGTGTGGTTCAGTGAAGCTCAGGGCAAAGCAGCACCCAGGCTCTGCTACATCCCTGGGGCTCAGCATGGGCCACGAGGGGCCGAGTCCTTCTTTGGGATCGCTCTGCACCTCAAAGGCTGCACCCAATGGGCAGAGCTGGGCCAGCATCGAACCTTGCAGGTGAAACCCCAATGTCTGACTTGGAAACTCCTGCTCCGGGTCTGCCCTTAGGGAGTCTGGAGTCTGCTGGGTGCATGGCACGGCTGGGATTCCCAGGATCTCATGGCACAGAGGGTCCCCAGGGTGTCACAGCATCACTGCAAGGAAAGGGACATTCTTTCCTGGGGTGGCTGCTGTGGTGTCACCCACTGCCTCGCTGCCTGTGCAGGGCAGGACTTGCAACCTCTCCATTCTGGTCCAGCACATCTCTCCACAGCAAAGGTGACTGTGGTGGGGCTTCTGTCACATCTGCGTGGCTCTGCAACTGCAGAGGGGCAGCGCCTGCCCCAGCCTGAGCCCCACCAGGCCCAGCCAGTGCCGTTCATGTGTCAGCACCACCAGGGCCACATGGCCCCTCTTCATCAAAAATGTGCTTCTCATGCAGCCAGGCAGCCAAACCTCCCGATGGCAGCCACAGCACCTCCACCCTGCCCAAATGCTGCTGCAGCTGGGCCCAGGGGACAGCGCCAATGGATGTGCACAGCTGGGAATACTAGAGGGATGGATGGATGGGGGATGGATGGATGATGGATGATGGATGATGGATGGATGGATGATGGATGGATGGGGGATGGATGGATGATGGATGATGGATGGATGGATGGATGATGGATGGATGAATGGATGGATGATGGACGGATGATGGATGGGATGGATGGATGGATGGATGGATGGATGGATGATGGACGGATGATGGATGGATGATGGATGGATGATGGATGGATGGGGGATGGATGGATGATGGATGATGGATGGATGGATGATGGATGATGGATGGATGATGGATGGATGGATGGATGATGGATGGATGGATGATGGATGGATGATGGATGATGGATAGATGGATTGATGGATGATGGATTGATGGATGATGGATGGATGGATGATGGATGGATGGATGATGGACGGATGATGGACGGATGATGGATGGATGGATGGATGGATGGATGGATGGATGATGGACGGATGATGGATGGATGATGGATGGATGATGGATGAATGGGGGATGGATGGATGATGGATGATGGATGGATGGATGATGGATGGATGATGGATGGATGGATGGATGATGGATGGATGGATGATGGATGGATGATGGATGATGGATAGATGGATTGATGGATGATGGATTGATGGATGATGGATGGATGGATGATGGATGGATGGATGGATGGATGATGGATGGATGATGGATGGATGGATGGATGATGGATGGATGGGGGATGGATGGATGGATGGATGGATGATGGATGGATGGATGGATGATGGATGGATGATGGATGGATGGATGGATGATGGATGGATGGAGGATGGATGGATGATGGATGGATGGATGGATGGATGGATGGATGGATGGATGGATGGATGATGGATGGATGGATGGATGATGGATGGATGGATGGATGATGGATGGATGGATGGATGGATGGATGGATGGATGGATGGATGGATGGATGGATGGGGGATGGATGGATGGATGGATGGATGGATGGATGGATGATGGATGGATGGATGATGGATGATGGATGATGGATAATGGATGGGGGATGGATGGATGATGGATGGATGGGGGATGGATGGATGGATGGGGGATGGATGATGGATGGATGGATGATGGATGGATGGATGGATGGGCAGCTGGCAGGAGGCTGGCTGTGGAAGGCAAAGCTGGTGTTAACAAACTGGTTAAGGACTTCATCAAGTCATGACTTGTTGGTGGCACCTGGCTGTTCATTTTTAAGAGCAGAACTGCAGTGCTCAGCCCCAAATCCACAAATCCAGAAGTAAATAAGCCACCCTAGGTCTGAAAATAGCTCAGATTGACTCACATCTCTCTTCCCTGCATCCTATCCGTGCTCCATGTGCTGCATCTGTTCCACGCCCCAGTCCTGATGGAGGCATCACCCTTCCCAGCAGAGTTTAATCCTAACCTGGCATCCAGATCAGCCTCTCCCACACCCAAAGGCTGGGGACAAATGGCATCTATGGTTGGACCTGGACAAAGCATTGATTTTCTTTCTCTTCATGTGTGTGGGGCAGAGCAGCAGGGATCCTCCTTGGTGGGAGGCAGGGACAGGTCTGTCCCACCCTCAGTTTCCCTCCCCAGCTGTGTGTCCCATCCCCCAAGCTAAGAGAGGTAATTTCTGTCATTGCTAATCTACACCAGGTCTCTTGAAACACTTGTAACATAGTTTAATCTTTCTCCAGTCCTGCAGTGTTGCTCGGTGGAACGCAGGGTGTTAGCACTAATCTTCTGCTTAATCATTTCTCCTTCTCCATACTCCATACAATCAATACTCCTTCTCCTCCCACCCCTAATCCACAATCCGTGGTGGCTTCTCAGCATGGGCACAAACACTGACCCTGCAGCTGAGGCTTTATCTCCAGATGTTCACTCTCAATTTAAGGTCTCATCCTTTATTTAAGGATGTCCATCATTTAAGGACTTAAGTCTTCACCTTAAATTCCTTTAAAAGCTTCCTTCAATCTGCCTGTGACTTGCTCCCACCATTGGGTGTCCTGCTCTGTGACACCCACTGCTCCCACACCCCACAAACCATCCCAACTTCACCCTCAGGTGTTGTTCTCTTCTACCAAGGTCCAAAAATCAGGACAAAACAGTAGTAAGGGCTTGTTTTGGAATTTATTTATGGAGGCAGTTCTGTATTTAATCCCCCAGCAGCCTGGTGGAGATGGGCTGTGTTATTGCTTGGTTATGGAAACATGGAGAGGAGCTGCTGTGGAGATGGAAGGGTGATTTCAGCCTGGGACAGCAGGGAGAGAAAAGCCGTAAAGGCTCTTGGAGGAAGGTGGCTTCTGGGAAAGGAGCACTAGGAAAGGCGAGGTGAGGGAGCCTGGGAGGCCTCACAGCAGCTGAGGACAGGCCCAAAGGAAAGATGGGGACAGAGTGCCCAGCAGGGCCTGTGGAGAGAGAAGAGGGCATGGCTGACAAATGAGGGAGGGCGATCTAGGTTCGATCATAAGAAGATGCTTTATTTCCAGTGTGGCTGGTGAGACATTGGCACGAACTGTGGATGCCCCATGCCTGGGAGCATTCAGCAGCAGGCTGAACGGGGCCCTGAGCAACCTGGTCTGCAGGGAAGTTGCTCAGCATGGAATGGGATAATCTTTAGGGTCTCATCCAAGCCAAACCATTCAAGGATTCAAGGATTCAATCATTCTATTCAATCATTCCACTGTGGAGTGGCTCTAGGAGTTCTGTGGAGGGGCCAGCGCCGGCAGTGCTGGCGGGGCCGGGGCTCTGCGCCCCGCGGGTGCCGGTGCCCGCAGTGGCTGCGGGGCCGCTCTGGGAGCGCTGGGTGCTGGCACCGAGCCCCGGCGATGGGGCAGGGCAGGGCTGCGGGCTCCCGCAGCAGCCGAGGCCGCTCCGCAACGAGCCCGTGGCGCAGCAGGAGCCCCAGCTCGGCCCCTTCCCAGGCAGCGTCCCCCAGGCGCCCCCCGGGGCAGGCAGGAGCTCCCCGGCAGCCCCTGCCCGGAGCAGCGGGGCGGCAGCACCGGGGCAGCCCCGGGGGCTCGGCCCGGCAGCGCTGGAGGCTCCGGGGCAGCCCCGGGGGCTCGGCCCGGCCGCGCTGGAGGCTCCGGGGCAGCCCCGGGGGCTCGGCCCGGCAGCGCTGGAGGCTCCGGGGCAGCCCCGGGGGCTCGGCCCGGCCGCGCTGGAGGCTCCGGGGCAGCCCCGGGGGCTCGGCCCGGCCGCGCTGGAGGCTCCGGGGGCTCGGCCCGGCAGCGCTGGAGGCTCCGGGGCAGCCCCGGGGGCTCGGCCCGGCAGCGCTGGAGGCTCCGCGGCTGCCGCAGCCCTGCCGGCCCTGCCCGCCCGCTGCGCTGCCGCTGCCTCCCCGCAGCCCCGCGGAGCCTTCGCCGCTGGCAGCGGAGCCCGGGCCGCGCTGCCGGCGCCCTCCTGCCTCGGCCGCTCCGCTCCACGGCCCCTGCCCGGCCCGGCCCGGCCGCTCCGCCTGCGGATCCACAGCCGGGCCAGCCCCGCGCCTCCGGCTGCCGCAGCACCAAAGCCCTGCTGCTCCCGCTGCTCCGCTCCCACCCCGCCGGGCACTCGGCCCGCAGCTTCCACAGGGTTTGCTGTTTCCTTAGTAAGACTTTACAAATACCCTGTGCCTGCCCCACCGTGAGAGAGAGAGTAAGCAGGACCCTCATTGACTCTGCTCTGCTCCTCGTGATGTCGTGTAAGCGACGAAGTCCCCAGGGAATCAGCCCTGCAGAGTAGAGGCTTTGACAGCTGCTGGCATTTCCAGCCAGGAGCTGCTGAGAAGCTTTAGGAGGTTGGGGAGCAGCCCTGGTTGGGTGCTGAGGACATGCAGGAGGCCACCAAAGGGACACTGGAACGATGTGACAGAGCTCAGAGACAAGTCCCAGGGAAAAGCTGCTCTCTCCACACCACGACAGGGCCTCTCACAGCCCCAGAAAACATTAGGTCTTTTGACTTTACCCTTGAGTAAGCAACAAAGTGAAAAGCCAAGAGATTCAGCTGACCCCCCTCTTTGCCGGGCCTGCTGCTGTCTCCCAGCACCACGCCCTGCGGGCTGCAGAGCCTGGACACTCCCCACAAGCTGCACACAGGGGAGCACCCCGGTCTGGCAGCAGTTTGCTCAGCTTCCCTTTCCCAGAACGGAACCATCTCCTGCCTTGCCCATCCCAGGACAATTCCATCTCTGCCTCTTCCAAAGCTCATTTCCTACAAATCACTGATCAAAAATGTGCACTGATGTCCCAGTGCAGACACAGTGCCATTCCAGGGAGGGGGGCACCCCCTGACTGCCCGGGCAGGCTGGAGCAAAGTGATGCTGGTGTGGAACAGAGACTCCTCTGAGGCATCTTCTGGATACAGCCTGGTACAGACACCCAAGAGGACATAGAAGTGGATATGGATAGTGAAGAGAGTATGGAAGTAGATGTAGAAGAAACTGTAGAGGAGATGGAGGTTGATGAGGTAGAGGAGCTGGAGGAGATGATGGAGGTTGATATGGAAGAAGAAATGGAGGACATGGAGGTTGATGAGGAAGATGAGGAGGAGCCCATGACCCTGGGATGAGGATGGAGCCCCAGCAGCAGCACAGGCAGGTGCTGGCCATGCCCTGCCCACAGGCAGGGTGGGTCCCCTGCTGCCGGGCTGGGGCTGGGCTGGGTGGCCCCGCTCAGGGACACGGTGCCCAGGAGGCTCTGGATTGTGGTGGCACAAACACCACCCCGGCCTGCCCTGTGCCTGCTTTGGGCCACACCGGCCCCGTCCCAGCGCCTGGGGCCCGGCTCCCAGCCCAGCTGGGCTCAGTGCTGGCAGCAGAGCCCCACTGTGCCAGTGAGTGCCAGCCTGGGGGCACAGGGAACAGCCCTCAGGGCTGGGCTGGAATGACCCCGTGCTGCTTCCCTCTCTTCCAGAACTGACAGAAATGATGGACACAGTCTGTTCTGTATATATGTTCTTATAGATGTATATAAGCTGAAGTTAGGTTCTTCTGTAAATACGTGTCTTGGATTGCAATTGCTATATAGGTCCTTTTACTGTAAATACATTTCACAGACTGTTGTTGTTATAAAGATTCTTATAATGTAAATACACTCTGTAGTTTGATGTTGTTTCTGCTCTTCTGTAAATACATTGTCCTTGTTTGTCACAGCCCAGCTCTCTTTGCATTTGCTTTGGGCACAAGCAGCATTTGCAGAGTTGTGGTTTCCACTTGCTTTGGGTTCCTGGGGCTGGAGGTCTCTGGGGGTGCTGGCATGGCCACCCCAGGGCTGGGGGTCCCTGTGCACAGGGGGTCCCATCGCTGAGGTCCCTCTGTCCCTGCAGTTGCTCTGCACACATTGGGTGTCTGCAGGGGCAAACCCCAGCGGGCCCTGGCCCATGGGAGCCCATGAGGGAGCAGGGCTGAGCCTGCGTGCTCCTGCAGAGCCTCAGCCACAGCTCCTCCCTCGGTGTCCCCAGTGCCACCGAGGCTACGCTGGGCTGCTGGCACCCCCTGCTCCCGGGCACCCCGAGGGCCTGGAGCCAGAAGGGAGTCTCAGTACCAGGGCCTCTGGCTTGGGCTCAGGCTCCAGGAAGCCTTGGGGACAGTGTGGGCTGTGTGGGCACCCCAGGGTGCTGCAGGCCCGGCCTCAGCTGCAGGGAGCCAGCGTGGCATGGCTGCTGTATCCCATGGGCAGGCTTGCTTTGGAGCCTGTGCTTGTGGGAGCACAGGGAGCTCTGAGCTGGGCTGGGCATGGAGCCACGGCACAGGGAGCTCTGAGCTGGGCTGGGCTCATGGAGCCACGGCACAGGGAGCTCTGAGCTGGGCTGGGCTCATGGAGCCACGGCACAGGGAGCTCTGAGCTGGGCTGGGCATGGAGCCACGGCACAGGGAGCTCTGAGCTGGGCTCATGGAGCCACGGCACAGGGAGCTCTGAGCTGGGCTGGGCATGGAGCCACGGCACAGGGAGCTCTGAGGTGAGCCAGGCATGGAGCCATGGCACAGGGAGCTCTGAGCTGGGCTCATGGACCCATGGCACAGGGAGCTCTGAGGTGAGCCAGGCATGGAGCCATGGCCTGGCCCTGCCATCCTTTGCAGCCGCTCCAGGCTGGGGGTCGTGACAAGGGGAGCCCTGGGATCTGTTCCTGCCAGATCCCTTCAGCCTCCACAAGGAACTGCTGCTGGCAGCAGGACTGCCCAGCACATTCATTCCTTTCATTTTATCCCTCAGCATCCAAGCACACTTAGTTCCTCTCTAGGGATAACACAAAATTCCCCGCTGGTGCCCATGAAGCTGCAGCCCCTCCCGGGCTCATCCCTACCCCAGCTCTGGGGTCGTGAGCACGGGAAGCACTTGGAGCTGTTGGAGGGAGTGCAGAGGAGGCCCCAGAGATGCTGCAGGGGCTGGAGCACCTCTGCTCTGAGGAGAGGCCGAGAGAGTTGGGGCTGCTCAGCCGGGAGGAGAGGAGGCCTGGGGAGGCCTCACTGCGGCCTCCCTGGCTGGGGGCAGGGCACGGGGATGTCCCTGGGCACTCGTGCATCTCGGCCCAGCCCTCTCCTTAAGTGGAAAAAAGAAAGAAAAAAACTATTAAAAGGGCAAAGAAAAAGGGGAAATGTGCTTATTTGTGTATCAAGAACTTGGGGTGAAAAAATGAAAGGTATCCTCAGGCCCTTTGTGTGATGGAAAGGGTAGGCACAATAAATCCAGGTACTCATTAGCTCTGGAGTTTCCTTGGAGGCCAGCGCTGGGGACAGATGCCTGTACTGGGGACACCAGCCCCAAGGGCTCCAGGGCTTTCCAAGGTTTGGGAGCATTCTTCCCCCAGCTTGTTTTCCTGCTGGCCAGTGAACAGCTTCCAGGCCATTTCCACTCTCCCAGCCAAGGTATCAGAGGGGTTTCATGCAAGTTGTGATAAAATGTCTGTCTTCACATACAGCCATAAACTAATCAAGGAAAGCTGAACTCCTGGTAAACGGCATTGGATCACTTTGGACTTCAGGCTTTAATTTTTATCAAGCTTTGATTCTTATGAGGATTTAATTTTATTCAGATCATCTGACTTTTAGGAGATACATCAAGCTTTCATTTTTATCAGTCAGGAGCTGCTAGTAGAAGCTCAATGTGCTGATCATGGGTGGGCTCTGGTGAGGATGGTGGGCCTGAGCCTTGTGGGCGTCTCACTGCATTCCCTGGTCCAGACAAGCTGCTGTTGGTCCAAGTGTCTTGAACCAGAAGCCTGAGGAGGAGAAAGGCTTATGGGAAAACAAATTTCAATAAAACCTTTGAGTGCTCATTATAAATGGTAGGAAGAGATGCTGAATATTCCTTGCTCCCCAGGTAGAGCTAGAAGAGTCTTTTAAGCATGGAGCTGAGAATAGCAGATTGGCTGGGGAAGAAGATGATGCTAAGACCTGGACACTGCCCAACAAGGCAGGAGAGGAGCATGACCTCACACCCCATGAGGAAACCCTGCTGGCTGTGCTGACCCTCTGCCAGGATTCCCTGGGGCTGCTCTGCCTGAGCCCCCCTTGCCTGCCTGTGCTTGTCCTGCCTCCTTCCTCCTGTGGTTGCACTCCCAGAGGGGTGTTTGTGAGGGGCCCTTGGAAAAGCAGATTAATGAGTGAGACATTGAGAATTAAAGCAGTCCAAATCCACACACTAAGCAGGGCTGCTGTCAAGTGCTGTTCCCGAGGGAGATAATATCCCTTCCCCCTTAATTTCTTAGTAAATCCACTATGATTAATGCTATTACAGTGGGAGCACTATTATTATAAATACATGGGTGATGGCAGAGCTGAAGCATTAATAACGCTGGGTATCACTTAACTAATTAGCTGCTGTTTTTGATAGGACTCTTACCCAGCTGCATTAGCTGAGCCTTGCATTGCAGCCTTCTCTGGGCTGTCTCTGCTGCAAGGACACAAAATGAGAAGCATCTTCTTCCTTCTGGCCAAAAGCCACCTCCCTGTGGCACTGTCACTCAGCTGAGCTCCCAGTGGGTTGGTGGCACCTGTGGAAAGCCTGGGACAGTGCTGATGGAGTCTTGTGGTGTTGGAGACCAGCAACAAGTGAAGGAGGGAATGGAAGCAGGACCTGTCACCTCCAGGTGAACATCAGCCCATGCAAGGGACATGAGAGGCCACTGCAGCCCATGGGGATCTGGGTCAGCTTGGGAATATTCCCATCCCTCTTTGTGGCCTCATGGCTTCACAGCTTCTCTGAAGGACTTTCCAACACCCTTTTTTTCTGCTTTTCATAGATCTGCAGAATCATTAAGGTTGGAAAAGCCCTCTGTGATCACTGACCAGCTGTTCTCCCAGCACTGCCAGGCCCACCACTAAACCGTGTTCCCAAGTGCCACATGCCCAGGGGTTTGAAATTCCTCCAGGGACGGAGAATCCACCACTGCCCTGGGCAGCTGTTCCAATGTTTGCCAGCCCTTTCCATGATGAAGTTTTCCCTAACATCCAACCTAAAGCTGCCCTGGTGCAGCTCCAGGCCTACTCCTCTTGTCCTGAGCCCGACTGGCACCTGGCTCTACCCTCCCTCAGGAATGGAACCAGCAGGAGCCCTCCTTAGCTGGGGGGGTGGCTCTGCCTTTTGCTGCTCCTGCCTTCGTGCCCTGCCCCTGCTCCCCGGGACCCTCTGCTGTCCCCAGGGGATGCAGAGGGCCCTTCCCCTCCTCCATCCCCACCCCTGCTGCTCCTGACACAAACAGGCCGCAGGGCTCTTTTTCATGCCTTCAAATTAGCACCTACTTAAAATTCTAACGCAAATACATTTTTAATTTCCTTAATTAAAATTATTTCCTCGTTAGAGCTGAATAATGGGATTTGAAGCACAGAAGTAATGGGGTGTGCCAGGCTGCATGGGAGCTGAGGCATTGGTGAGCACAGTGAGGTCCTGGCAGTGATGGGATCATGTCCCACATATTTAGGGAGCCAGAATAAGCCAGAGCTCAGCATCCCTGGTGTGAAAAATGCATATTATATGATTGGCTTTTTGCAAATACTAAAATGCATATTATATGTGTTATGTTAGAAAGTTACGCTGTATTAATTCTCTTAAGTGTGTTAAATATAGTTTTAGGTTATAACATAATGTTAAAATAGAAAGTGTGCTATGTAAGATACTTTTTAACTAGCTCAAGAAAGAGATGAGATAATCAAGAAATTCTTTGCACAGATATAACAGCAACAAGACCCTAAGATTCCAAAAGAGAAGAATTATTGCCCCCTTACTGGAAAAGACAAACTTTTTTCCACCTCCTTCTTGTCTTTGAGGCGCCAACAAGATTAAGGGGGAGAAGTTGACAATAACCAGAGAACACCCTTTGTTTGAAAAGAGTTTTTGAATCATGTATGAGATATATGAATATGCAACAGGCTATTGCTTTTAAGGGTTAATCCTTTGTTAGCGAGCCATGGTTTCAAGAGGAAAGCATCCCAATGCTTGTAATTCTTTGCTTTAATTGTCCTCTATTGTCCTAACTCTGATTGTCCAAATTCCTATTGCTCTAATTTGTATTACTATTTTTATAACCATTTTATTACTATTAAACTTTAAAAAATTTAAAACAAGTGAGTGGTGTTTTTCACACCTGGCACCTCCAGTGAGTAAAATTCACCCAAGTGGCAGTTTAAAATGACATCCCAGCAGTCGCTGGTTTTCCAAAGGTTGAGGGTGACGGATTGCTCCCACTGCCTCCCCTCCAGCCCAAAATGACACCCCAAGGGGATGCTGAGGGGGGCGAGCCCTTCTCACTGTGGGGAACTGTGGGAGTCAGAGTCTGGGGTGAACATGGAGGAAAATCATAGCAGGACCCCAAGTGAGATGGGGTGACCTCCTCCCTGTGTGCTGCTTTGCCCCAAGATGCCTCTGCCCAGAAGAACTCTGGGGTTTGGCTTTGCAGGGCTCTCTCAGCCTGGAAGTTGTGCTGGTGGGATGCTGGAGAGCTGCGTGCTGGGGCTCTGGTGAGCATGTGACGGGGGAGGAAAAGGGAGAATACATGATGATGATGATGATGATGAGCTAAAATGCATTTAACGAGCTCCTGCTGCCCCTACACACCCCAGTGCCAGGGCTCATGGATGGGGGGTTCTGTCGCAAAGGGATGGATTAGTCCCACTTGGATCTGACTGACTACTCAGTGAAAGCTCAGATTTCCCACTCCAAATCTCCAAACCCTCTCTGCTGTTTCTGTCTGGATGCCTCCTACCCCTTCCCAAACTCTCCCCTCTGCTGTATTTGGGAGTTATTAATGTATTTATTTAAATTAATAATAATTTACTCATTAAAATGCTGCAGATCAGTGGGTTCTTCCTGAAGGAGGAGCGTGTTCAGCTCCAGAGGGTTCATTAGCTGCATGTTGGGATTGGGAGGTGCTGTGCACAGAATGATTTATACACATCCCTGCCACTCGAGCCAATCCAGCCTAGAATAATTCAAAACCAATTCCATAAATCACTTATTAATTATTACTGAAGTATTTTTGCAGCAGAGATGCCTTCCTGTGAATTGTTGGGGTTTTTTACCAGCATTTTCTGCACGGACAAAAGAATGTTGATTTTTTGGTGCATCCTGAGTGCACGAAGATCCAAATCTTTGGAGCCACTCTGCTGTGCCTGGCTGGGGTTTGAGCAGAGCCTCTCACTGCAGCCCCAAGCCTGACCACAGTGTGTGTGCCTGCTCCCTGAGTAAGGAGCAGGTATCCTAATTAATCCTCATTTCCAGCAGCAGCCCGAAGGAGCTGCTGGATGAGCACGGTGCTGTTTGATGCAGATGAACTGTGCTTTGGTGGGAATTCAATTACACAGCTTTTCCTTGCTGAACATAATGCATTTGGACGATACAGTAGTTTCTGTGTTAATGAGATGCATTTTCGCTGCTGTGAAGTCTGTATTTCTCCCTGCACTTAGTGCAAAGCATCCACATTAATTACAGTTCCAGTGGAGAAAAACCCACAGAGTTACTACCTGCATTTTCCTCCTGGTAATAGCAGTTTCCTTACATGGCCAGGAACATTATGGATTCACTTCTCAGCCACATTTTATACCAAACAACTTGATTGTGATAGCAGGGAGAAAACAACTCTGCTTCGCTTTGGCTGCTCAGGCTGTGCTGTAAAAGGGTCATTTAGAGGGGGGATGAATCAGATGCATTCAAGTCAGAACATCCTCGAAATAAAAGCATTTCTGGAAGTTGTTTTAAGAGGGTTTTGTGAGACATATGGAGCTCAAGGCCCAGTGAAACCAGCAGCTGATGGGCTCACAGAAAATGGAGCATCCCCCTGGGATGGGGGGCTGTGGCTGGCTGGAGCCTACCCCTGCAGTGCTCTCCCCAGCCCTGGAGCCAGCACAGGAAACCACAGGTATTTTATTCCAAGGAATAAAAGAAAAACCATTTGTGCTTTGGTTTCTTTCTTGGTTTTGAGAGTTTTCAGACTCCCAAGCCTGACAGCATGGAGTTTCCCTGGTTGGAGTTGTGCATTGGGGGATATCCCACTGTTTGCTGCAAAACCCCACATTTTGGCCACAGATTGTGTTGTCACCTTCCCTGGAAGTGTTCAGAAAACAAGTCTTTGTGGCACTTGGCAATACAGTTCAGTGGGAAGGGTGGTGTTTGGTTCAAAGTTGGACTTGATCTTGGAGGTCTTCTCCAGCCTTAATGACCCTGTGATTCCATGGAAAGCTGAGCAGTTGTAAGGTGTGCAAAGCAGGAGCTCCCAGGGAATAGCACTGCAGAGATTTTTAATAAAAAAGTGAGCAAAAGTGTAGAATTTTGCATAAATCTCTCTGTGACCTTCATTTAACACCACTGCCTCCTCACCTGGAGGTGTGGAAATAATAGCTTAATAGCTGGAAATCCCTTGTAGCCTCTTTAATGCATCTTGGCAAGTGGCATGGAAACAATTAACAGTTATTAACAGTTATTTCTGTTAATCATTCATGTCTTTATTCAGGTGTTTACACATCTCCCTTTGTTTAAATCTCCCCTCCCTCCCTGGAGTTGAAACTCCCTGAATATTGGATGTGGTTAAAAATACAATGATTTGCACAAAGTCTTGGCTTCCCCAAGGAGCAACTGTGCAGGAGGAGGGGAAAACTCTGGGATTTGGGGCTGTTGAGGTGGGCATGGATGGCAGAGGGGCTTTAGCAAAAGGATTTGCACTGAGTACTGGGGAGAGAGATCCTTGGTCTCTGTGTCCAGCTGAGTGCATCTGGGGAAAAAGCAGTGGGAAGGATCTCATCCCACTTTTTCCTTCATTCCTTTGAAAATTAACATGCCCTTTTCCCAAAAAGGCTTCTTTATTCACCCCAACACCCCCCCCCCCCTTTTGATACTGGTGTTTTAGAGCAAACCCAGGAGTGCACCCTCTCACACTCATGGTGCAGTTCCCTGCTTGCTGACAGCTTCCAGCAAGAATTTCAGAGGAAATCACCTTTTTCTGGAGCTCTGAGCTGTGGTGGATGCTTTCAGAGACAATGGAGCAGGTGTAAGACGTGAAAAGTGTGAATCCTTCTGAAAACCAGAGCTGTGTTTCAGCCACGCCAGCCCTGGTGCTGCTCTGCTCTTTCAGAGCTTGCAGTGCTTGTGAGCAACACCTTTTGCAGCCCCAAGTACTTCCAAGTCAAAAACTAGCCAGAGGATTTAAATAAACAGAGAATCCCTGTCTGTTTCCTACCTTCCTGCTTGTAAATGCCCCTAAACTGCGTTTTTATGGTGTCACTTGCAGCAGCAACAGCTGCAAATGGACTGACTCACTGATGGAGGGACTCAAGTCTCTGGAAATCCTGTGACTCCAGGAGCCAGAGCTTCCCAAAATGTGGAGACAGGAATAAACCCAGGGTGCCTTGCACTAGATGGAGCTCCAGGACAGCTGGCTCTCCTCAGTGCCCAGCTCCTGCTCCTGCCCAGCACTGCAAGGTGCCTGGACACAGGGAGCTGCTGGAGGAGACCTGCACGAGGACATCCCAGCAAAACCCTCAGGATGCCTTTAGCTGATGTTGGTTGCTGCCTCCAGGCTGGTTTGGCTGCCTGCAAAAACAAAAAAGGTTCAGAAATTCACAGAATTCCCAGAATGACCAGGTTGGAAGAGGCCTTCAAGGTCATGGAGTCCAACCCAGCCCCAACCCCTCAGCTAAACCCTGGCACCCAGTGCCACATCCAGGCTTTGTTAAACACACCCAGGGATGGTGACTGCACCACCTCCCCGGGCAGCCATGCCAGAACTTTATCACCCTTTCTGTGAAAAACATTTCCCGATCTCCAGCCTGTGTTTCCCTTGGTGCAGCTGGAGGCTGTGTGCTCTGCTTCTGTCAGTGCTGCCTGCAGACAGAGCCCAGCCCCACTGAGCACAGGCACCTTTCAGGAGCTGGGAGAGTGCTGAGGGCAGCCCTGAGTCTCCTTTTCTCCAGGCTGAGCACCCCCAGCTCCCTCAGTGGTTCCTCAGGGTTTGTGTTCTTAGCTCCTCACCAGCCTCGCTGCCTCCTCTGGATGCTCCTGCTTCCCCTTCCACCCCTTTGGTCAGCCCCGTGCTGGAGGCAGAGCATCCCATCCTCCTGGGAATCAGGACAGAGAAGGGCTGGTAGGTCTTGCCCTCAGATCACCTGCTGCTGGCTTAATCTGGAGGAATTTACTTGAGGGTAGAGATTTCTCTGCTTCTTTAAATAAAACTTGCTGGCAGTTCTTGTGGTGCAAATTTCCCTTCAGTTTGGCTTAGTAGACACCTATGGAGGTTTGATTGGAGCTAATAGGAAGTGCTGGGTTTGGTAATTAGGGGGAAATAAATGGAAGTGCAGCAGGTGAATGGTTGGGGTGGAACTTTTCAATATTTCTGAAAATCTTGGGCTCTCAGTGAGACCCTGCTCTCCAGGCAGGAGTGGTTTTACTAAAAATTCCACTTATAAATGGTACTAAAGCCTCTGTTAAGACTCCAAAACATTGACTGTGATTATTTTTGTAGCTCTTCTGAGAAGAGTGCTACTGAGGGGCTCAAGAAATGGAAGCATTGTATATTAAGTGAAGGTGTTGGGCTTGTACAGAGGCTGCCCAGATAGCTGCTGTTGGAATGGGGTATCTCTCTGGTTGAAGGAGTGTCTGGTATTCAGTATGGCTCCTCAGTAGGAGAGCAGGACTGGAGAAAGCAGGTTTTGCTCTCTAAGAGATCAGCTATTCCTGTGGGGAGCAGGGAATTGTGTCTCAGCCAAAGCTCTGCTTCCAGGAAAGGCTCCAAGCCCAGCTCTGGGTTATTTTTTAGATGAAACTTTGCTAATTTTGTGGCTGGTTTTGTTTACCACTGAAAACTTTCATGGAAACATGGGAACTATGCCCTAGCTGAGGATAGAGGAGGAGGGAGCTGCTCCTTGGGATGAGGGCTGGTTACCCCTGGAGCAGGCTCTGAGCAGGGCTGGGGATGGCCCCTCTGGGTGATCTCCCTTTGGGTGCTGGGCTGGAGGAGCCAGAGGGGTTCTTTAATCTGCATCAAAAGCTGAGGGCCTGTGCCTGGGCTGGGAGTTTGGCTGAGGTCCTGCTGCTCAGATCCTGTCCTGCTGCAGGTGGAGATGGGGAGGGCTGGAGCACCTCTGATCTGTAGAGACAGACCTGGAGATCTGGGGTTGTTCAGCCTGGAGAAGAGAAGCTTCTGGGGAGTCCTCAGAGCCCCTCCCCATGCCTGAAGTGGCTTATAAAAAAGAGGAAGAGGGGCTTTTCATAGGGGCAGACAGTGACAGGACAAGGGGAATGGTTTTAAACTGAAGGAGGACAAGCTGAGATTGGATATTGGGAAGAAATTTTTTGCTCTGGGTGGGCAGGCCCTGGCACAGGGTGCCCAGAGAAGCTGTGGCTGCCCTGGATCCCTGGCAGTGTCCAAGGCCAGGTTGAATGGGGCTTGGAGCACTCTGGGATGGTGAAAGGTGTCCCTGCCCATGGCAGGGCGTGTCACTGGATGAGCTTTAAGGTCCTTCCAACCCAACTCAGTCTGGGGTTCCAAGAGCAGTTTCTTACCTGGGAACACGTCTGCCTCTATTCAGCTTTTGCTGGGAATAGGGTGTGAAGCCCAGCCCTGTGTCCTAAATCATCCCAGGCTCCTCTAATCCCTCCCACCTTTCTCCCCCCAAACTAAGGTCTCCAGGGTTTTTGCTGCAAAGAGCCCCCAGCCATGTGCTCAGCCTGCCTGAACTTCTCTGGTCCTTCTCCTTCCCACGTCTCCCGCACTAAGGATCCCAGCTGGGAGGAGACAGTGCCTTACAAATGCCATATGCCCAGGGTTGTGCCGCTGCGCTTTCCCACAAGCACTGAAATCTCATCAGCAACCTGCTCAGACACGAGTGCCAGCCCTGCTTCCCTCGCCAGAGGGGAATGGAGATTTGCATCTATTTCAGAGAGGCAGCCGTGATTTTGATTCTTTTTGTGAGATTAATTGAACCATGACAAGTTTTCTGGCTCACCAGCTCCAGAGCTGTGGCCGTAGGAATTCTTCCTCTTCTCCTTCTTGGAAGCAGATGGCAATTTATTCCATAGTCACGTTGGAATAATGTGTGTTTCTGGGGCTCTCTCTTTGGATGGTCAATAGGGAGCAGTCCATCTTCATGTGATTTTAAATATCTTGGAGGACCCAAATGCACAGAGCTGCACTTGGGGACTTTGTGTAGATTTGTGATCCTTTTTAGAGGAGTTGAGGCCATAAAATAGTGACTAGTGTTCAGGGGGCCATAAATAGCATGTTTTCATCTGTGGCAGCTCTAACTTTGCTTGACTGCTGTTCGTGTTATTTACAGGGAAAATGGACACATTTGGGTTATTCAAACAGTCCGGAAGCTCCAAGATGGGATGGAGGAAGGAGTTTTGATAATGGAAAAAACTGCACAAGGCTTGGAAAGCAGATGAATGTCCTCTAGAAGAAAAAAATGTTATATTTAGGCCTTTCTAGTGGTTTATTTATGGAGAGAGCTCCTGCACTCTGGAATGGGACTGGGTTGGCGGGAAGAGCATCTCTGCCTTCATGGGAGTCACATGCTGTGTTTTAATGATTTTTGGTGGTGACTGTGGGTGAAAGTCAGGTTTTCCACAGTTCAGAGCTGGAAATCTGTTTTCCATAGTCCCAGAGATGGAACAGAGATGGAAAGCATGAGGTGGGTCTAAGATAAGCCCAGCTCTGGCACTTCTTGCTCCTCTGCAAGGTCAGCTCTCTATTTTGGGTTTTGGGGAGTCAAATCATACATATGAATTACTTCTTGTACAAACTTTTCGATTGTCAACAGAATGATTTGTGAATAAATGTTTTCATTACTTGGCTGGCTCCATGGATGGATGAATAATATCCATCAAATAAATTATTCATCCCTTTCTCTCCTTGCCATCATCAGATAAATTCCTTGTGATTTATATTTGTTCATTATTCATCTGGCTACGAGGAGCAGACGTTTTAGAGATGGGTTAGGAGCTAAATCTGCTTTATGGAGCCCAAGAAGGGAGCTCTGGTTGATATTGGGGTGTGTATCCACACAAACCTCATCCCATGGAGTCCCAGTGGCCTCTGCATGCTTGGAGAGGCTCCATGGGTGATGAGAGTCCCCAGGTGCTGAGCTGAGGCCAGAGCCCTCATTCCTGAAAGCCATCTGCTGTGTTTAGTGGTGGAGAGGAGGGGAATGACCAGTCTTTATGGCAGTTTTTGCAGTATTTTGCACAGCACGGGGGCCTGAGGCTGCAGACCTTCCTTCCTCTCCCAGGCTCCCACTTTTCAGCTTCCTCAGGCTGCTTGTGCCCCTGACAAGGCACAGCAGCCTCCTGCAGAACATTCCAGCAACAGGAGTGGGGGAAGATTTTCCACCGGTGCCAGAAGAGGAATGGAGGGGAAAGGAATTAATTTGGCTCCTCTGCACAAAGAAGCAAAGAAAACCATCACACAAAAGTGGACTGAAGGGACAGAGATCAGCTGCTCCTGCTCCTGAAGTGACCTGATTTATTCATCTGATTTTCAAGTGTTTTGCTTGAAATGTAACCAATTTCAAGCTTTTGTGCCTTTTTTTTTTTTTTTTCAGTGTTATTCCAGTTCTGAAAAGTGCATCTATGGTTGTTTTCTTTTTAAACCACTGAGGAAAGCATCTGTCAATTCCCAAAAAAACCAAAAAAGACAATGTTCTTCAAACCATTTTCCTTCTCAAATAGTTCAGGCAGATACAAAATACAGGAGATTTCACCTTTAAATAAAGAATGAAGGTCTGGAAAAGTTACCTGGATGTGAAAAGCAAGGTGATAAGAGATGTTATTCATATCCTTAACTCGAGGGTGCTGTGCCAGACCTGCCTGATCCCTGTGAGGGGTTTGCAGACAGCCCTGGAACACCAGGAAAGCTTTGATTTTTCAATCCCAACATCAAAAACAAACACAAGCACTGGGATGCAGCTGAAGAGCAGGAATGCCAACAGGGGAAAAGCCCTGTGACTGAGGGGATGAAGGGAAGCACATCCTCTGCAGGGAGGGAGGAGGAGAGAAATGGCTCAGGGGTTCCTCCCAGTGCTTCCCACCCCCTGCTGCTCTTCTCAGTGTGTGTGCTGCAGAGAGGAGCCCAGAGATGCTCTGGAATGATCCTATGGCTCCCATCCCTCCCAGGACACCACACAGCCACGGCTCACACAGATTTTGTGTCTGCTGTGTGCAGGATCCACTTAAATGATCCACTCAGTTGCTGCAATCCACGTGTTTCCTAAAAAAAGAGAATCCCAGAGAAAGAGAACATGGCACCAAGCAGGGGACCTTCCTGTCTGAAGGATGTATTGGAGTATAATTTGTGGAACGATTGATGCATTTTATTTTTAATAATATTTTTCCCCTCTTGCCAGCTTTTCCCATCCAGGGGACACATCAATCTTTGAGCCCTTTCCAATTCAGGATTGTATTTCAGCAGGAATGGTTTGCCTTGCCCAGCTGGGTGGGAGTGGGAAGGGGAAGGTGCAGGGTTTGCTTTGCTTGTTTTCTTTGGCTTTGGCCTTGGAATTCAGGGTACCAGGGAATGCAGGAGCTCTCACTCAGCCTGCTGGGCATCCTGATGGCTGCTCCATTAAAACTTGGTGCTGGAGAGGCTGTGACTTTTGCACAAAATTAAGCCTATCTCAGTGTCCTTTTTAAAGCTCAGCAGGTTTTGGGAGGAATCACAGGGGACAAGAGAGCCCTGAGCCTCAGTCAGGGAGCTCAGCTCTTGCTTGGACTTCCTCAGGTTGGCTTTTATGTTTTTCATTTTCTCCTGCTTTTCCCTCCTCCATCCATGGCAAATAAAGCTCTTTGACACCAAGAACTTGGAATTATGTGTAGGATGGAAAGGGTGAGGAGTGTCCCACTGGCTGCTGTGTGTCCAGGAGTGCCCATCTCACCAGCTGGAGTCATGGCAGACCTGGCTGCGAGTGGCTGCACTTGGGCTTCTCTTTGTGCTGCCTCTCTGATGCTCCAGATCCATTTAACAGCTGGGATTTGCTGGTTTAGGCACATCCCGGCTCTTCCCAGAGGCCACAGGGAGCAGAGGTGTGTTGGGAGGGAGGGAAAACACAGGTGAAGGCAGCACTGGTTATGTTTGGGGTACCTGATGTGAGCACCCCTTCACAGGATCCCAGGATCCTTTGGGTTGGAAAAGAACTGCAAGGTCACAGAGTCCAACCTGTGCCTGTTCCCCACCTTGTCCCCAGCCCAGAGCTCTGAGTGCCACATCCAGGCCTTCCCTGGACATCTCCAGGGACGGGGACTCCAAACCTCCCTGGGCAGCCCCTTCCAGTGCCTGAGTACGCTTTCCAGGAAGAAATCCTTCCAGATATCCTACCTGAAAGCCCATCCTGGAAGCCCAGACATCCCACTGGAGACAACCATTGTTGCAATTTTGTTCTGTATTAAATTCCTGCTTTTGGACCCACTATTCTTCTCTGCCAGCTTGATGGTGCTGGGGAAGGATTGGACTTGATGGTCTTGGAGGTCTTTTCTAGCCCACCCAGTGCTAAACCAGCCTTTGCATGAAGAAATTCCTCCTGATGTCCAACCTGAGCTCCCCTGGCCCAGCCTGAGGCCGTTCCCTCTCCTCCTGTCCCTGTTCCCTGAAGCAGAGCCCAGCCCTCACCTGGCTGTCCCCTCCTGTCAGGAGCTGTGCAGAGCCACAAGGTCCCCCCTGAGCCTCCTTTTCTCCAGGCTGAGCCCCTTTCCAGCTCCCTCAGCCCCTTCCCCAGCTCTGTTCCCATCTCTGGACACTCCAGCACCTCAATGCCTTTCTTATGAGGGGCCCAGAACGGGGCACAGCACTCGAGGTGCCCCAGCAGTGCCAGCACAGGGGACAATCACTGTCCTCGTGTTCCTGGTCACTCAGTTTAGGGTACAAGCCAGGATTGTTCTCCTTGCCCACCTGGGCTCGTGTGCAGCTGGGGTCTCCAGCAGCTCAGGTCCCCTCCCAGCCATTCTGCCCCAGCCTCCAGAACTGCAGGGGTGGTGGCTGAAGAGCTGGGACCCTTCCTGCTGTCCTTCCATGCCCTGGCAGTGGCGATCCCGTGTGACAGAGCTGGGCAGACACCATGTCCATGAACCAGTAGTGGCTTCATGTGCTCTGCTGTGTGCCCTGGAGCTGGGCAGCCTTGTCTTGGTTTGAACAGACAGGTGTCTGCTGAGGAAGGCAGGAGCCTCCCTTGAAAGGGAAAATGCAAACCCCCTCCCTCTGAATTATTGTAATTTTGAAAGTAAGGGGCGCTCAGGCAAAGGTTTGGGGAGTAGGGATAACAGTTCTTTGTCACTCTTGCACCAAGAATGACACAGGAACAGGCGGGAGGCAGTATTGCAGAAAGAGCAAAGAAGGCTTTATTCAAGAGAAACCGTACGGTTTTTATAGAGTGATATGATAGAGTCTGTTTGACTGGCTAACTAACAAAAACATCTTCCTCACACACTGTCCTTGAGAAGAACAGACAGATGAAGCAGAAAAACAGCACCTGCAGATTGTTTATACTTGACAAGTTATCACATCCTTACAACTCCCTAAAAATTCTCACAAGTCGCTGTGAGAAACGCCTACTGTTTCTCTCTCTGTCCCATGGCATCCACAGCTCTTTATTAGGGAAATTAAAAATACAAATGCAATAGTACAAAACAAACCACTGCCAGAGCCAGAACAGGAGCTGAGCCCTGTGGGTCAGGGTGGTGGCAGCAGTGCCATTCCATGGTGGCTCAGCCCTCCTGCAGGGCCAGCTGTGCTTCTGCTGGAGCAGGGATCCTGCACAAGGCTGGAGTTTTCCTCTGCAGCTCCAGGGCTGCTGGAGATGGGCCTGCTCTTGCTCTGGCAATGCAGGGCAGAAGAAAGCTGCTCCTCTGGCAATGCAGGGGGCAAAGGCTGCTGTGCTGCTGCCAGGCTCAGATTGGATCCAGGCAGGAATGCTTGGCTCCTGCCCTGGGCGCAGCATCTCCCCATGGGATGATGGAATTGGATCAGCCATGCAGGGACACTCAGTGGCCATGGACAGCAGAGATCTCCTGGAGGGAGGATTGGCTGTGGCAGAGAGAAAGAAACCTGCCCCATGAACAGCAGAGAACTGCCCCAGCTCTGACAGATGGGGACAGAACGCACAGCCCCATTTCTAACCAAGGACAAGCGCGCAGAGGCTGGGCACACTGCAGGGCAGCAGAGCTGGCACTGGCTCCAGAGGTTCTGCTGCCTCCTGGCTCTGCTGGGTTCCATCACATCCTGGCTGGTTCCTTGGGGTGGGGTCAGCACACAGACCCAGGGCTGGGCTGGCAGCTGTGAGCCTGAATCCCATTAAATCAATGGCATGAGGAAAAGAGGAGGAGGAGACATCTCCCAGACCTGCATTACCAGGGAGGGTTTTCCTGCAAGTCCTGCAGCACTGCAGGATGAACTCATCCTGGTCAGAACCTGCTTGGGCACAGGAATGTGTACCAATAATTGCCATTGGTGTAACAAATCAACTTGTTCTGCAGAGCCAAGTTTTGTTGTTGTTGATGCTGTTGTTTTTGGGTCTTGTTTTGGTTTTTGGTGGTTTCTGTTGGTTTTTTGTTTGTTTTTGTTTGGGTTTTTGTTGTTGTTGTTGGGTTTTTTTTTGTTTTTTGTTTTTTTGAGGTGGGGAATATTGAGTTCTCAGCATTTCCAGTGTTTGTCAAAAAAACATGGGAAATTCCATCCTCACATGAAGTTGTGAGAGCACAGCACTCCTCTGGCTTGTCCGATATTTCCTAGAGCTGTCCTGGATTTTAGCAGGAGTCGTCCCTGGCTTGAGAACTGCATCTTGCAGGCATTCCCTGCACTGAGCACATTCATTGGGTTGTTGGGCCCTTGGGATACAGAAGTGACAATGAAAAGTTTTGGGCTGGGAAAATCCCCATCTGCTCAGGGCTGCCTCCAGTCTTATCCTGTTACAGGAGTTCCGGGGATAGGTTTGATGAAAATCCCACTGGTCACCTCAAGCAGGCAGTTGCACTGCTCTGTGCTCAGCTGCTGCACCTCCTGCAGGTGTTTAAATAAAGCGCCATGGATGCAGGCTGGGAGGTGGAATGGTGAAGCCTGGCAGGGCAGCTGTTCATGTGTCCCTGCTGATGAGGTACAGATCTCTGTCTCCCAGAGAGCTGTGAGAGGGGCAGGAGTGTCCCTCACTCACACTCTCATTGGGGTTGGTGTCCCTGGAAAAGCAGGATTTTCCAGCCTGTTGCTTCCAGTGTCCTTTCACCTGTGAGTGCTTTGCAGGAATGTCACCTCCCCTGTGTCAGGATAAAGAGGATTACTGATATATTCCCTGCCCTGAAAAGCAGCTGGTGTCTGGATGGGCTGGATGGCCTTGGAAGGTGACCTGGGGACACTCAGACCTCCTGCTGCTGGGCCAGGCTGCAGGAATTACCTTTGCATGCTCTGGGTACATGTGGAGGTCCTTAAATCAGCAGATTGTTGTTCCACCAGTCCTGTCCCCTCTCAGCAGCTCCCACCCATCCCTTGGTGCCCTCCTGGCAGGAAATTCCCCCTGGTCAGCATGGATCTTGGGCCATGGGGAGGGGTGGCACTTTTCCCCGTGGAGCTGTTTCTGTCTGGGCAGCCCATGGAGCTGAGGGTGGCTGGGCAGCCCATGGAGCTGTTTCTGGCTGGGCAGCCCATGGAGCTGTTTCTGTCTGGGCAGCCCATGGAGCTGTTTGTGGCTGGGCAGCCCATGGAGCTATTTCTGGATGGGCAGCCCATGGAGCTGAGGGTGGCTGGGCAGCCCATGGAGCTGTTTCTGTCTGGGCAGCCCATGGAGCTGTTTTGGCTGGGCAGCCCATGGAGCTATTTCTGGATGGGCAGCCCATGGAGCTGTTTCTGGCTGGGCAGCCCATGGAGCTGAGGGTGGCTGGGCAGCCCATGGAGCTGAGGGTGGCTGGGCAGCCCATGGAGCTGTTTCGGCTGGGCAGCCCGTGGAGCTGTTTCTGTCTGGGCAGCCCATGGAGCTGTTTTGGCTGGGCAGCCCATGGAGGTGTTTCTGGATGGGCAGCCCATGGAGCTGAGGGTGGCTGGGCAGCCCATGGAGCTGTTTCTGGATGGGCAGCCCATGGAGCTGTTTTGGCTGGGCAGCCCATGGAGCTGTTTCTGGATGGGCAGCCCATGGAGCTGTTTCTGGATGGGCAGCCCATGGAGCTGTTTTGGCTGGGCAGCCCATGGAGCTGTTTCTGGATGGGCAGCCCATGGAGCTGTTTTGGCTGGGCAGCCCATGGAGCTGTTTCTGGCTGGGCAGCCCATGGAGCTGTTTCTCGTGGAGCCTCACAAGGCACAGGGCAGAGCTGCTGGGGTGACCTGCCCGGGGGCTGCTTGCTCTGCATCTGGAGTGCATTAAAAGATTTTTAAACTTTTTTTTTTGCACCCAAGAAAGTGGCGGAGGCTGGACAGGCTCGTGGGGATGCTGAGAGGCAGCTTTCCCTCAGGCAGACCCCGGGGCTGCTCCTGGAAAAATATCATTTTCGTTTGGTTGCAAAGGGCTCTTCCCACACAGAACCCCATGGGGGCAGGGTCACTTTTACCAGGGATGTTTCATCATTTTTCTTTGGCTAACAGGAGCTCCAGGAGGTTTCTGCTGAGACTCCCCCATCATGTGCAGCCCAGGTGTTTCCAGCTCAGCTGCTGGAGCTTCCAGTAACAGCTTTTGTAACACTTGTTTCACCCAGAATGTTCTGTAACTCACTTAAAATTAAAAATTTAAGAGTTGGGTAAAACAAATTGTATTTAATATCAACTTAATTAGCCCAATGATATTGCACAGATGGCATTCTGGATTTTCATGTTTTATTCAAGAAGCCTTTTGGGTTTGGGATAATATATCTGAAACTGAGGCAGAATTCAGCAGCCTCACCTTGGCAGTTAAACCAAGTCTGCTGCAGAGCTCAGGGGGCCTGAACTGGGCTTGGTGGGGTTCTGGTCTTGGGTGGGAAAGAGGAAATGTTGAGATTCCCAACTGGATTCACAGGCAGGAATAAAGTTGGATGATGGAAGACAGCCTAATAGAGAGTAAATGATAAACAGCCATTTAAAGGGGAAAGAAAGATGAGAAACTGCATTTCTTGGAGACCAGGCAGGGACTCTGGGAGTCTCTGTGAGCAGAGTTACTGGTTGGGCCAGCAGAAATTAAGAGAAAGTTCCAGGGAGAGCTCAGAGCCCCTTCCAGTGCCTAAAGGGGCTCCAGGAGAGCTGGAGAAGGAATTTGGACAAGGGATGGAGGGACAGGACACAGGGAATGGCTTCCCACTGCCAGAGGGCAGGGATGGATGGGAGACTGGGAGGGAATTCCCACCTGTGAGGAAAAATTGTTGGGTTTTTTTGTGGAGACCAAGTGGACCAATTGTTGTTTTTTTTAAGTGGAGACCAAGTGGACGAATTTCCTGAGCTCTCTCCCTTTCCTTCTCTGGTGTGATGTCCCTGAAAAGTGATGCCTTGGAGACTCCCAGTGGTTCTGAGCTCTCAGAGAAGATCTTGTCTCCCTTTTTTCTGGGGACACACCACGAGCCTCAGCCCTGGCCCTTCCTCTCAGCTGCCCTCTGCTCTCTGAGCCTCCTTCATCCAGTGCTGAGTATCCCTGAGGAGCTCCTTAGGGGCCCAGGCTGAGGATCACACGGTGTGCAATCCCCAAATTCCCTGTGTAGCCATGGCTGGAGCAGAGGAGCTGCGTGGCAGGGCAGGCTGTGTCCCAGCTCCCTGTCCCAGCTTCACTGGGCACTGTGGGGTTTCCTGCCTCGGAGCATTCCAGCCCCCCTTTCTTGGTGACCCTGCTCTGCTCCCAGCCTTACCAGTCCTCCCAGTTTCAGGGGCAGTAGCAGACTTTTCCAAAATCCTTCTGCTTTATTGAGGCAGCACCCCCAGGTTCCACAAGGACGGGCTGTGCCCAGGATTTCTGTTTCCATGTCAGTGTTCTGTCCTTGTGTGACCTTCTGGACACTGGTGAGCCCTGATCTGAAGACTCTGGATGAAGAAGGTGTCCATCCCCACTGGGAGGCTCTTCCAGTGCCACTTCCTGGTGGAAGCAGGCCAAAATTTCTCTGCAGTGCCAGAGTGTGCTTCTGTTTTGGAAAGGAGTGAGTTGAAACCTCCATGTGGGCAGAGTCCTGGGCTGATTTGGGTCCAGGACAAGTCACATTTGGGCCATCCCATGTGAGCAGGTGAAGCTGCCAGTGTCCCCAACACCAGGGAAGGTTCCCAGCAGGCTGTGTCCTGCAGGACAGGAGAGCTGCTGGGTCCCAGGCTTTGAGGAGTGTTGGCCAGGAGGTGTGGGGAGACAATCCTGCACACAACGTGCTCCAGGAAGAGCCCTCCAGCTGAAGGGCTCAGTAAGAGAAGCCAAGGAAGCTGGGGGAGAATCGAAGTGCACTGCTCCCCCAGGAAAAGCACTTCACTCATGGCCAGGGGGGTGGGACACACACAAGGCTGGGGCTGGGTCTCCAAACCCTGCTCACCCGTGGCTCAGAGCTGGGAGGTTGTGATGTGCTGCTGGGGGGTGGGAATCAGCTGGGGAGAGAGGGGAACCCTGCACCTCATCAGGTGGGATCTGCAGGTGCCCATCTGTTCAAACCCTTAATTAATATCCTGCTGTGGGCCTGAGGAGTGCTTGGCAAACCTCAGCTTAACCAGCAGTGCCTCATGGCCCTGTTGGAATAGGTCTCTGATGTTTAGATAGGTGACAGGGATACAATGAGCTGAGTATTTCCAGAGTCCTCTAGTTCTGAATGTGACAAGCTAAAACTCCATTTTCATGGCTCAATTAATCCACTTGTGCCCTTTCTCTCATCGTTTCTGGCTGGTTTTAATAATCCCATCTTCTATTTTGAGTTGTGGATCTTTTTCCAGAGGTGGGAACAGGGAGAAAATGTGTGGAGTTTTTGGTGGTGGTGGGTTTTTATCCTTTTGTAATGGAAATAGGCTTGTCTGACTCTGCACATGGTCATTTGCATCCATCCAACAGCAGGGATGGCAGCAGCCCCCAGAGAGCCCAGTTCTGCTGGTGTTGCTCTGCACCCACCTGATTCCTGGTGGGATCTGTTCAACCAGAGCAGCTCAGCACATCCTGTTGCACCTGAGCTGCTGGAGCCACCTCTCCTTCTGTTGGGTCTCCATGGCAGGGCTGTGAGGAGGCAGAGGCTGCAAAGAACAGAAGAGCGGCTGCACAAGTCCATTGGGGATGCTTCCTGGGATGCTGCAAGCAGCTGTGAGCTGCAGGGAGGCACAGGCTGAGGGGCAGGAACACGGGTGGATGCTCCAAGGCACAGGGAAAGGGGATGTGCTGGGGGTAACAGCAGAAGGCAACAGTTTGGGTGAGCCCAGACAAGATCCTGCAGCCTCTGCTCCTGGCTCTTCCCAGGGCTGGCCTGGCATCTGGGGGACAACCCTGGTCTTAATTTGGTGCCATGGAACCTTCAAAACTTTCATGCTCAATCCTCACACTCTTCAGGACTGCAATTATCCTGTTTGATTAAGTCACATCTTCCTTCCTGTCCATGAAGGCCCATTTTTGCTGCTGACCCATCCCCCAGGACGGAACAGTTCTGTCTAATTTGTAATTTTCATGGGTGTTTGAGCAGTCATTTCCACCTTTCTGGGCGCAGAGGGGAGTGCTGGATGTCAGGAGTGCCAGAGCTACACGTGTCTATTTTAGGCCTTTCTCTAATCACTGCCTGCCCTTGCTGCTGCTGCAAGACTCCTTTGCCTCTCCAGAACCACAGAGACAACATGTCCCAACATCCCTGAAGGGCAAACAAGAATGAAGTTGTGCTTTGAATTCTGGTATGTTCTCCTCCTTCCAACACTCAGAGTGGCAGGGAAAGGGCTGATGAAAGCCCTGGAGCCATCTCACCAGAGGAACAAGCACATCCAGCCTCTTTCCTATTGCCTTCCTCAATGTGTAGATCCAGGAGTTAGCAAATGTGTGTAGGAGCAAGATTTGGATGCAATCCTGATTTAAACCCCCAGCAATAAATCACTTGTTGGGGGTGTAAATCAGGATTACATCCAAATCTTGCTCCTACACACATTTTTTTACTGATGCTTTGTCACAGAAGCTGTGTCCTGTCCATGCCCACCCCCAGCTTGTTCCAAGCTGCAGACTTCCTTGGGAATCTTTGCCTTGGATTTGGCCCCTTGCTGCCTTCAGTGAATGAACCCCTTTGTGTGCTGGGTTCAGCTTGCCACCAGCATCCAGCTGAAGCTCAGGCAGCTCCTGAGAGCAATTGCAATAATGTTTTGTTGTGGCCAAGGCAGTGCAGAGGGGTGGCCACCCCAGAGGGCAGCAGGACTGATTCGGAGGTTGGTGTCTGGAGAGAGCTGGGCTGGGTTGCTCTGGGTGTCTCTACAGCCCCCAGGAGCTCCTGGGGACTGAGGGAGACTGGGTGGGGAGGGGAAATCTGCATCACCCAACTTTGTGCATCTCCAGAGCAGGCAGCTGTGTCTGAATGAGTTATTCAGGCTTTCTTTGGAGCTGAGAGAGAGGAAGGAACTTTTCTGGAGTTCCATTCACCACCCTGGATTTCAGAGTGAGAATGTGTGTCCTGGCAAAGCCTTTTTTTTTAAACATAAAGCTAGTGTGGACAGAGAAGTTAATATCTAAATTCAGGCAAATTTAAATGTGTTTCTTCCCTGCCCAGGTATATCCACCCAGCTAAAGCAGACCCAAGCTCGCTGTTCTTTCCAATTCTCTTTCCTCTGTCCCCAAACATGATGTGAAACACTGTTTTAGAATGTTTTACCCTGTAAAACAACATATTGCACTGTTCCCTGTTCGCTTTCAATTTTATGCAACTTCCTCTGCTGGAATAGGCTCAGTGATCCCAAGAAATAATTGGTGAGCTTGTTAGACTAATGGGATTTTTATTTTCAAGGCTATAGATCAAACAAGTATGCCTGAAAATTCATTATACATGCAGTGAGCACAAAATAATTATTCCTTCCCATGGAAGTGCTGGAGGAGAGACTGTGATAAGGTGGAACTTGAAAAAACCTGCTCGATTTATCATTTCTGAGGCAAAGTCCCTGTGAGATGCACTAGTTCAGTATTCAGTGACAGTCACCTGGCTGGCCAGGGGCAGGGGACAGCCTGGCAAGGACTCTGACTTGCTTCTTGGACTTTATTTTTGGTCTGGAGCTGAACAGTCCCTGAGTTCTGCTCCTCCTTTTTAGCAAAGAGCCCCAGATGTTGTTTGGAGCAGCAGAATTTTGTGTTGCTTCCAGGTGGTGAAAAGCGGATGGTTTGCCACCTCTCTCTTCTCCAGGGCTTTGGTTTTCCATATCCTTTCCCTCTGGGAAAGCAAAGGAAACCTCAAAGGAGGGAAGACTCACTCAGTCCTGCAGGAGGACACGTGAAAAAGGGAATGTCAGCAGAGGAGAATCCATCCCAGGATGAAGTGATGGATATTGACTGAGATGTGGGCTGGGCTGGATCATGTTCAACCTCACCCTCCCGAGCATTTTGGGTCTAAAATGCAGTGTCTGGGATTGTCCCGGTCAGGGCTGCTGGGATCTTGTCCATGAGTTGAGCTTGAGCAATTCCATGGGTTGTGTCCTGTGAGGAACCAGGTGGAGATGTTGGCAGAGACTGGAGCAGTCCATGGGGACAGGCTGGGAAAGGTGAACCTGGAGAAGAGAAGGTTGTGGGGAGACCTCAGAGCACCTTCCCAAGGTGTGAAGGGGCTCCAGGGAAGCAGGAGAGCAATTCTTCTGCAGGAACTGCAGTGACAGGACAAGGGGGAATGGGATCAAACTGAAAGAGGAGAAATTTAGGTTAGAAATACACAAGAAGTTGTTGCCTGTGAGGGTGCTCAGGCCCTGGCACAGGGTACCCAGAGCAGCTGGGGCTGCTCCATGATCCCTGGCAGTGCCCAAAGCCAGGCTGGACAGGGCTTGGAGCAGCCTGGGACAGTGGAAGGTGTCCCTGCCATGGCAGGGGGGTGGAACTGAATGAGCTTTAAGGTCCCTTCCAATCCAACCCATTTTACCTTCAGTGTATTTGCAAATTGTAATTTTATTTTATCTTTGTTTGAAAACTAATTAGTCTTAAGGATATTTTGTGTGTCTGTGTTGGAGATGTCCACATATTGCTGCTCTTTGATCAAGTATTTTCCATTTGTAGAGTTAGCCAAAGAATTAATTGTTTACTGAGAATTTCCACAGAAAACCCTTTTATAAAAAATCACAAGTGGATACTGTCTTTGTGGGGAAAATTGGTGAATGTTTGGGAAATGACAGGAGAAAGAAAAAAGGAAAAAAAGCAAAGGCAAGTCATAAAAAGGATCAAAAGCACAAGCTGTGACATCTCAGAAAGGAAATGCTTGATATACCTTGAAAAAGCTTGAAAACAAATCTCCAACATAACTTAAAAATAGTTCTTCTCATTCTGCAGGCACAAAGACTAATTGGAAGTGACACCGTTTAAGAATGTCACTTCCAGTCTGTCTCATTGCCTGGTGTTTGTCTGTTGGGCCTCCCATCCTGTGCTTTGTGAGCAGGCAGAGGGAATTCTGTCCCTCACTGGAGACTGGGCTTGGTGCCCCAACCCCTCCTGGGCAAGCAGCTCCTGATGCCCATGGATACAGCCACAAGTGCAGAGCAGAGACCTGGATCAGCATTTCCAAGCCAGGATCTGCTCATTGATCTGTTTTCCACATGTGCTAATAATTTAATAAATGATTGAATCACCCATCAGCTCCTGATAGGAAAAGCTGCTCTGCAGAGCTGAGCTGAGCCAGCTGGGCTCCTGGGGCAGCCCAAGCTCAGCCTGGCGTCTTGGCTTGGAGCGGGGCAGGTGTGGGATGTGGCATGGAGCTCCTCCTGGAGCAGGGCAGGTGTGGGATGTGGCATGGAGCTCCTCCTGGAGCAGGGCAGGTGTGGCATGTGGCATGGAGCTCCTCCTGGAGCAGGGCAGGTGTGGGATGTGGCCATGGAGCTCCTCCTGGAGCAGGGCAGGTGTGGGATGTGGCACTGGAGCTTCTCCTGGAGCAGGGCAGGTGTGGGATGAGGCATGGAGCTCTTCCTGGAGCAGGGCAGGTGTGGGATGTGGCATGGAGCTCCTCCTGGAGCAGGGCAGGTGTGGGATGTGGCATGGAGCTCCTCCTGGAGCGGGGCAGGTGTGGGATGTGGCACTGGAGCTTCTCCTGGAGCAGGGCAGGTGTGGGATGAGGCATGGAGCTCTTCCTGGAGCAGGGCAGGTGTGGGATGTGGCATGGAGCTCCTCCTGGAGCAGGGCAGGTGTGGGATGAGGCATGGAGCTCCTCCTGGAGCAGGGCAGGTGTGGGATGAGGCACTGGAGCTCCTCCTGGAGCAGGGCAGGTGTGGGATGAGGCATGGAGCTCCTCCTGGAGCAGGGCAGGTGTGGGATGTGGCATGGAGCTCCTCCTGGAGCAGGGCAGGTGTGGGATGAGGCACTGGAGCTCCTCCTGGAGCAGGGCAGGTGTGGGATGTGGCACTGGAGCTCTTCCTGGAGCAGGGGAGGTGTGGGATGTGGCATGGAGCTCCTCACAGGGAAATGAGCCTTGGCTGCACTGTCCAGTGGGACATTTCCTGGCTGGACTGTGGGGAAGGCAATGTCACCATGAGCATCCCACCTAGGACGGATCTTGGGGGTTACTCTGTCATTCAGGGTACCATGGAGTGCTGCTTTGGGCTGGGGTAGAGTTAATTCCCTTCCCAGAGGCTGGTTTGGGGCTGTGTTTGGATTTTGCTGAACACAGGGTTGATAATACAGATATTTTTGTTATTGTTGAGCAGGGCTTGCACAGAGCCAAGGCCTTTCCTGCCCCTCCTGTGGCCATGCTGGGGAGGGGCTGGAGGTGACACAGCCAGGACAGGTGACCACAAGTGACCCCAGGGATGTTCCAGACCTTGGGGCTCAGTATATAAAGTGGGGAAAAGAAAGTACAAGTGAAGGACATTCGGAGTGATGGTTTATGTCTTCCCAAGTCACTGTGAGATGGAACCTTGTTCTTCTGGAGGTGCTGAACACTTGCCCAACCATGGGAAGCAGTGAATTAATTCCTTATTTTGCTTTCCTTGTGTGCATGGCTTTTGCTTCCTCTATCAAACTGTTTTTATCTCACCCCACGGATTTTCCAGCTTTCACCCTCCCAGTTCTCTCCCTGATCCTGCTGCTGGGGGAGTGACTGAGCAGCCAAGAGGGGCTGGGGTGAACCACCCTATTGTATTTGCTGGGAACTTCCCAACAAAGGCAGGAATGATGAATCTGACTCCATGTTCTCAGAAGGCTAATTTATTACTTTATGATACTATATTATATTAAAGAATACTATACTAAACTATACTAAAGAATGCAGAAAGGATACTTACTGAATGCTAAAAAGACAATAATGAAAACTCGTGACTCTCTCCAGAGCCCTGACACAGCTTGGCCCTGAGTGGCCAAAGAGTGAAAACAACTCCCAGCAGAATGCAATGAAACAATCACCTGTGGGTAACAATCCCCAAACACATTGCACATGAGCACAGCACAGGAGAAGCAAATGAGATGAGAATTGTTTTCCTTTTCTCTGAGGCTTCTCAGCTTCCAGGGAGGGAAACCCTGGGTGAAGGGATTTTTCCAGAGGATGTGAATGCTGCACCACCCCGCCCAGTCCATGGGTTTGCTGGGGGAGGGAAAGGCAGTGGGTTGCCATGAAGAGTTCCCATCATGGTGTACTGAGGGAGGGGAGGAGGAGCAGGCCAGCAGCAGTTTTGGCTGGAGGATTCCTGCTGGGCTGAGGGCAGTGGCTGCACCCATCAACTCAGGGAACACTCTCAGTGTGTGTCAGACATCTTCTGATGGAGGCCTTTAGGCACAACTTCTGCTGAAATTTTGCAAACATCCCCTGGGCAAAGCATCCAGGGCAGTTCTTCCAGAGGCCACAGCAGCTCCTTTGAGGAGCCCATAGTTTGTAGCAAATTGCACAGGATTACTCTGCAGTGCATAAGCAGCAAGCAATCAAGTGTGCTAATGACCAGCAGCATTAATTACTGGCCATTTCTCCCAGTTGTTCCTAACCTCTGGTCCCAGCTGCAAAACCAGCTCACACTGGGCAACAACTGCATTTAGTGGCCCAGGACATCCCAGGCCTTTGGCTGACTGTGTAAAAGTCAGGTGGCAATTTGTAGCTTCAAGGGGGAATTTTAAAGCCTCACTAATTAACCCCTGAGTGGTGTGAATTCTCTGGTGAAGGATCTGTGTGAATGTGAACAGCTGCTGATAATGCTCTAAGTTGGTGTTAGGGCTTCACAAAGGAGCCTGGACACCTTCCCCTACCCCAGGGTGCTCCAAGCCCCATTCAGCCTGGCCTTGGACACTTCCAGGGATGGGGCAGCCACAGGAAACCTGTGCCAGGGCCTCAGCCCCCTCGAAGGGAAGAATTGACATAATTAATGTAATTAACATCATTCCCTCTGAAGGTCCAACGATGAAAAGCATATCTGTAGCTTTAGCTGATGAATTTCAACACTGAAAGGCACAAAAAACCCCAGAAGAAATGGAGCTCAAGCTGGCCAGCAGGAACATTTCCTCTCCTGCTGCCAATTATTGGGCAAGGATTACACTGCAGCATGTTAGTAGAATTAAATATCTATTTGAACTTTGCTTCCCATGTACTTTTTAATTTTAATATTATTTATTCTTTGACTTTCAATAATTCATTGAGATGCGTCCATCTCAGTAATTAAAACATGTACAGTAAGAAACAGAGCTCCCATAAATTATTCCAGAACATTCATTATTTATTTGGCCACTTAGAGCTGTACAAAATTTACTGAGAAAATATGTACATTAATTAATGTGTACATTACAATTTCATTAGCGCACTTTTCTGGTGAGTAAAGATACTCAGATTTGGGTGTGTGAGCAGCTAGAGAGGTCTCGCTTGTGCCTTTGAAGTTAGCTTTAAAAAGAGGTCTGTGGTTGGAATCCAGGAGGAGCTGCTTGAGGGGAGCCTTTCTGCTGGCCTTACACATGTGATGGCAAAGTGTTTTTTTCCAAAGCTGCCAAGGTTCCTGAGTCAAACTCAGGGATGGGTTTTTGGGTGTGTTGTACAACCACTGCCATTTGAGTAGAGCAAGGAACAAGAGAAAATCTGATGTTTCAGACCCTCTGGTTTAATTTCTGTGTTTGAGTGTGTCAGGGAGTGCTGGTGCCATGGTGGTCCCACTGCACTTCTTGGCTGGTGCATCCTGGAGGAGGAGGCTCAGGACTGGAGAAGACTCTCAGAGGGGTTCTGGAGGCACCACTGTTGACTTTTACCAGCCCCACAGACTCCAGCTGAGGCTGCTGTGAAGTGACTCCAGTTCCAACTACACCTCTGGAAAAGGTCCTGTGCATCATCACTGAGGCACAGCTCAAACAATGAGGAATTTCTTTGTGCCAAGTGGATTAAAAACACCCAACCCAACCAAACAACTCACAGATTCTATTGTAGTCTGGAAGGGAAGAGAAACATTTTTAATCAGTGCCACAAAATTCACATCTATAACAAGTCCAGCAGAGCACCAGGAAATTTCCACATGAGTAAACTCCATCCAGTGCAAAAAGGCTTACATGCACTCCTGGAATTTAATGGTTCAGCTGGCATGTGAAAGCTGTTATTTGGAAGTTTAATTATTAAGGTCAAATTAAATTTCAGCTATTGGAGCAATGAGCTCCCTCCCTCTGCAGGTTCCAGCTGAGGGATTCCTTGCTGGGGAATGCTGGAGAGGATTTTGGTGTACCCACTTGAAATGCATGTCCCATGGGAGCCTCCCTGCTAGGAGCATGTTCAGAAGGCATCGTGCCTTGGATAATGAACTATTCAGAAAGCACGACTCATTTTGGGGGTCCCAGGGGTGCCTTTTCCTGGTTTTGAACTACTCCTGGTGAAATTTGGCTATGAACTTTCTCACGGTGACCTGTGGAGTTCCTGGTCAATGAAAGGAATGAAAGGAATGCTCCACTTCATGGTTATGGAGCTTCTCCTTCCCGCAGCAGGAGCTCTGGCTGGGACGTGTAATGGCACAGGATCCCTGCTCCAGCAGAAGCACAGCTGGCCCTGCAGGAGGGCTGAGCCACCATGGAATGGCACTGCTGCCACCACCCTGACCCACAGGGGGCCAGGGCCTCTTCTGACTCTGGCAGTGATTTTTTTGTACTATTGTATTTGTATTTTTATTTTCCTAGTAAAGAACTGTTATTCCTGCTCCCATATCTTTGCCTGAGAACACTTTAATTTCAAAATTATAACAATTCAGAGGGAGGGGGTTTACATTTTCCATTTCAGGGGAGGCTCCTGCCTTCCTTAGCAGACACCTGTCTTTTCAAACCAAGACACTAGAAGTGAATCTTCTCTTCCTCTTAGTTCTCTTCATCATCCTTATGGGGAACTTGGAGGTTGGGACACTTCACCCAGACTGAGTTGGGAACGGCCACTGCCCTCTTCTCTTACATTCTAATGATGGTGACCCTACAAAGACACATCCCAGAGGGGCCTGTTGCTTCCTGGCAGGTGGTGGAAGGAAGTGGAAGCATTCCCAAGGAAAAGGGGGAGAAACTGAGTCCATCTCACCAGTGCCTCAAAGCAAAATTTCAGATGGCATTATCCTGTGTATTCCCAACTTCATGGCCAGAGTTGAGGCTGGGTTTGAAAAATGTGGATTTACTTCTTTTATAGAGGAACATTTATTTTTTCACAGCAGAGGGAACTCTTTTGATTTTCCTGCTTGAGACAGAGTTTGAAAAATACAGTGCTTTGTCTTTCAAAAATGTTCTGAGGAGCCACTGCAAGGTTTCAGATGAGGGCCACAACTATGCTCTGGAGGTTTCAGAGGGAAAGATGCTGCTCAGTCTTTCCCTGTTCTCTTTACTGGAGCAGGCATGAAAATGGATTATACTAAACCATCTCTCTGTGTGGCTGTCCCATTTGTCAGGTTCCTGCGGGCACATTCCCTGCTTGATGTTTTCATAAACTGCACTTCTTTTCCTTGGGTTCTGGTGATTAATTGTAATGGCAAGTGAAAATATTCCAAAATAAATCTGTTTTCATGGCCCTCTGCAAAGTCCACTCTGAGACCCTCTGCAGATGTAGCAGTTTGGGAGGAGGTGGGGCAGCACGAGATGCACATCACAGCAGCAGCCCTGTGCTGTCTACATTTTTCAAACCCAGCCTCAACTCTGGCCATGAAGTTGGGAATGCACAGGAAATGCCTCTAAATTTAGAGGAAATGCCTCTAAAGTTTTGCTCTGAGGACACAGGTGAGACAGACTGAATTTCTCCTCCAGAGAATACTTCCACTTCCTGCAGTTATTTTGGTAGGGTCTGTATTTTTAACTAAGGAGCAAATTATTATTATTCAGTCCAGGAAACAAAAGGAAAATAAGCAGGAATCACAGAATTTTTTAGGTTGGAAAAGACTTCTAAGCTCTGATCCAAGCATGAACTCAGCCCTTCCAGACCCACCAGTGATCCCATGGACAGGGTGGGTTCCAGCAGCAGCCCCAGAACTGGGCTGTGACAGAGCAGGGATGGTTTCCAATGACCCCTCCACATTCCTGTATCCTCTACTCCTGGCACCAAGGCTGCTGTTTTCCCTGGAAATGTGTCTTTCCAGCCTGGAAACTCCTCTCCAGTGGAGAAGCCCCAGCAGCAGTGCCCTTCTTGCACTCTGTGGATGCTGCAGGGCCAAGCCTGTGGCCACTTGGTTTGGGTTCCTGCAGCTCTCACCACCCACAAGAAGCTCTGCCAACACCTCCTGCTTGTCTTGCATCCTTGCACACTGTCTGATGATCTAAGAGCTTTTCCCAGCCCAAATGAGCTGCAGTGAGCACAGCAAGAGATGAAAATGAACTCCAGTGATCCCTTTTTCCTGCAGGAAGATGAGGATGGGCAGGTCCTTCTGCTGAGGTGCCCTTCAGCCCAGCACTGGGACACTGCTGCCGAGCTGGGCTCAGCTTTATTTGCTCTCCCAAAGTACAAGATAGGCTAAAACTAGGACAAAACAACAAAGAGGGTGTGACAAAGAGGGAGGGCCTAGATTTGAGTTGATAGAAACCCCAGGAACCAGTGTGCAACCCAGTAAATATTGGAATGACATTACCTGAGCTTGAGAAAAAATTGACAAATTGTTAGGCAGAATTTTTTATCTCTAGTGGAACTGGAGAGCAAACACCATGAGATATCATTATTTCCTTTAATCATTTTCTTTGGCATCAGAATCAGAAGGAAAAAGCTCCAGAGTGACTCTTTTATATTTTCCCTCCCTCTGCCTTTTCTTTCTGATTCCCTCCATTGTTCCCTGCTTTGTCAAGATTGTGACAAACTTAATTACCAGCAAACAGCAGGAATCCCAGATGACAGATCCCTGATTTTTTCTTTCTTCTGACTTCATGAGAGCTCTCTAGTCTTTAATGTTGAGTGAATAAGGACGGGGAGCAGATGGTGCTGGTGTCCAATATCAGCAGCATCTGAGCCCTTATCTCCTGGAGATCTTCAGTGTCAAGACAAGAAGTGATAACGAAACCTCCCGGAGCAGTGAGACTGGGGGCTGGAGATTCAGAAATGGGATTGTGCATGGACAGACACAGAGCTGCCATTTGTGGGGCTGGCATCTGCCAACCTGCTCTTGCAAACTTGCATTAATTTCAGGACTGCTCACAGCAGTGACTGCAGAGCCCAGGGCTCTTGCTCCGAGCTCCTGGCACCAGGATAAGGGATATTTGTGCCTCCAGCATCTGTAAATTTGATGCTTAGTTGGCTATAAAACAAGAGCTGGGTGAAACATTGCCATGAACAGGGTGTTTGTCCTAAAACCATGTTTCTGAGGGTGTGAAACAGCCCAGGGTGAGGCTCAGTGGATGGTTTTGAGTGAGAAAAAAGATTCAAAAGAAAAATGCCCTAAAATACTTTGAGCATTTTTAAGTCTTGTTTTGCCCTTTGATCTTTTCAAAGGGAATTTTATTGTCTTGCTTTCTCAAAGATGTTTTTGGCTGAAGGGGGCTGGAGTGGGGAGGCTTTTCAGAGTCATCACCAGTTCTCCAAGTTCAGGAAGCTTGTGGCCAGCCAGGGTTTGGGCACCTCACCTGTGCTCCCATTGCTGCAGAAGCAGGGAGCCATTATTATTATTATTATTATTATTATTATTATTATTATTATTATTAACCTCATTTTCATTTTTATTATGACACCCAGGCAGTGCACTGCTTTGCAGGAAATGTCAAGATTTGCCACACAGGTGCCTCTTTCCCCTGTGCTCCCTCTCTTGAGAGAGGGAAAATGCTCATGTGCCACTCAGCCAAAGCAGGGGCTTTGCAGACACACCAGCCACTGGAGGTTTGGTAGAAAGAAGCAGCAAATCTCTGTTTTATCTTAGTTTTACCTTCAGCAAACCTCCTCTGAACACCTGTACCCCTCCTGCATTAATTTCCTTAGGCTGGATATCTCTGTGGCTCCTGACTTGCAGAGCAGCTCCTGCTTGGAACCTCCTGGGCCAGCTTCTTCTGCCTGCAAGGAAATAAATTTTCTGCCAGGATTTGTTTTCCTGGGCACTGCTGGGGCTCAGAGCATGGCTGGGCCCTGTGCCAGCTGCACCTCAGTAAATCATTGCTCTGAGCACCATGCAGCAGGGCTGGGGCACGGAGAAAGTGGACGGTTTGGCTTTGGGCTGTTCATCAGCCTCTCAGCTGAACCCAAACCACGAGAGTGATTTAAACTGAAATCCTGGACTCCTGGGTGATGAAAAGGCACACGGGGGGGTGAGGACTTAACAGGACTCTGGGTGTGTCTCACTACCCATCAGTTTGGCCGCTGGAACCTCTGGTAAAACCCAGATTTTGTGGATGTTTGGTGCAGCTGGGACATGTGTCACCTCCAGGCTTCCTAGAGGAAACCCCAGTTTGTTATTTACAATTAAACAAAGGCAGCAGATGCGCAAAAAAAAGGTAAATCTAAACTTCTCTCCTAAGCAAAAAAGCTACAGCATCTTATGATTTTATAGAATCCATTTTTTTTTCCTTTTATTCCCTTTCCTCCATCTAAAGAGAATGGGGAGGTTGCAGGAGAAGGTGGTGGAAACCTCTCCTCCCCTGGGATTGTTGAGTGCAGTGTTTGCTCTTGCTTTTAGATGAGTCCTCAGGGAGGGCCAGGCCAGGCTTGCCAAGGGCTGGGAGGAGAGACTGTTTGTAAGTGGCATCTTCCAGCAGAATTCCCAAGTGTGACACATTCCTGTCACTTCCTCCTTTGTTCCTGCCCCAACAGATGAGTTATAACTTTTTTAAAGCAGGCTCTTGAATGAGAAAGCTGGAATGGATGGAGGCTGTGCCTGATCAGCAGCAGGGGTTGATTCTTAGAAACATGGAGAGAAGGACTCAGGATGTTCCTGATCCTCAGGGAACAATTTCTCTGTGGCTGGCTTGGTTTCCTCACACAGAAAACAGCCCTGTTAAAAGGTTATATTGCTGCTCAGTTTTCCTTTGGGAGCCCTGGCACTTTCCCCTTAACAGGGAGGAGAGGATGGTTTAAAATGAGCAGCTCTAGAGCCAAGGGGGCTCTGGGGAGATGCTGCTGAGGGATGGGAAAGTTCAGCATTTTGGAAAAAAAAAAAAAAAAAGAAAACTATTCTGTTGCAGTGAAGTAGAAAAATCACAAAGAAAGGGTTCATAAAATCAAGCCTGCTCTCCTGGAATCAGTGGCTGGCCTTGTCAAAGCTAACATTCTGCAAGTTCCCATGTGAGAGCAATCCTGGTGTGAGCAGTCCATTAACATAACAATCTCTTCCTGGATGAAAAACAACCACCACCTGTATAAACTGTTTTTACACTGTTAGATAGAAAAATGAAAACTATCTCTCAAAAACAACTTTTCCTGCATGTACACACCAGGGTTTGAGTGACCAATCAATACAGAATAACAACTTGTTACTGACTAATAAAGTAATTGGCAAGAAAGCTCCTGACCCATGGGAGTCCCACACGAGGTCAGTAAAATTGGATAAAAATGAGTTATGTGAATAAAGAAGGGTTTTTTCCTACCATGAATAAAATGGAATCCATGTGATTTATTCCCGTACTATTCCATGCCTTTCCTGGCTGCAATTACTACAAGGAGAGCAGCTCTTTTTGCTTTGCTACTTCAGAGTGAGCACATGCCATCCCTGTCCCCCCAGGGCACTCCCAGGCTGTCACCTCCTCTGCCAGCTCTCCCACACCTCTCACCTGCTGATGTCCTGTCCGGGTTCAGGGCAAATTTGGGAGAAAACCTCCAAAACCTCCAGAAAGCAAACCCACACAGCCCCTTCCCCCAACCGGTTTGGGAAGGATTCCTCGAGAGAAGTGCAAAGAACCTGTTTATTTAACAGGCACAGAACCCCCCAGCACACAGAATGAACAATACCAGAAGACAACACTCTTTCACTGCTCTGAAAAGGAAGACAAATTCAGAAAGTCTCTCTTGGGCGGGGTTGCTCTGTTGTCAGTCCCTCCGGCACTGGGGTTGGCTGCTGCAGCCACAAGGTGCAAACTCTTGGTGTCTCCAGGTCCCAGTCCGGAGAAGGCTCGAGTGGTTCCAAGGAAGGGAAAGAAAAACAGTCCAGGGAAAAATTCAGACTGCTTAGCTAAACTAACTAACAAGCAAAAGCAAAAAGCAAGAGCAAAAAAGCAAGAGCAAAAAGCAGGAGCAAGAGCAAAAGGGAAAGCAAAGCAAAGAGCAAAAGCTGCACCATGTACTGCCCCCCTGTATCCTGCCAGCCGTGGGCGAGTGAGCATAACAAACCAAACTTTGCTTTTCAGAGCCAGTCTTGAAGGCACAGAACAAAATATCCAGCATAAACAGAACAACGACTGGGGATACAAGCATCATAACATCACCCTAGGACATGCCCCCAGCCGACCCCTCGGCGTGGCTGGGTCTGTCCCAGCTCCCTGCCATGCCCTGCCGCTCCTGACTGGATTTATCACCAGCAGCTCTTGCTGTTCTGACATTTCTCTGCTTACTGCCTGCCCTGCCCTGCCTGGAAGGTTTGTGCCTCACCCTGTGGGATACAGTAAAGGTAAGAAGGTTTTCAGAAAGCTGTAAAAGCAGGCCTTAGAAACTGAAAGAACAGAAAACTCAGAGTTAGCTGCAGCTGCAAAGTCTGAAAGTAGAAAAAGTTACAATGGTACAGCAAGCAAGGACATGAAACAACAACTTGAGTTTTAGGCTTGGCTAAGATAGACCTTAAGACTGCAGGAAAATATGCTTAGCAAGATAGTGGAAGGTTTTAAGCTTAATAATGAAGTATTGTGTATAATAATAATAATATAATAATGGTAATGGTACAATAATGGTATATTGTATTGTTAGTAGAAGGCATATAAGCAAGCATTGTGTGCAGCAGGTGTACATGTACTTTTAGTAATTGCCTAGAACAATTGTCTGTAAGCTTTAGCAATATGCCATTGGCTAGAAAGTTTTTTAAATGCTCTGTAACAAAGAAATCTTTGGCTGTTGCTGGTTGTACGTGAGCTTTGCCATCTTTCTGTTGTCTCAAGCATGTGATGGGGCTGATGCTGCAATAAAAGCTCAAGGAATGAATCCCAGGAGTTGTGAAAAAACCTCCAAACACAAATGGTGTCCCTAGAGGCAGAGGATACCTGTGTGTGTGTGAGCCCAGCACAGCCCAGACTCTCGGTTCCACATCAGTGCTGCAAATACAGATTTCATGCATTAAACAGTGAAGGAGGAATGGTTTAGGAGTGCCTCTCTGTGTTCCTGGGCTGCTCTCTCCTCTCCAGCCCAGCTGGGCTGCTTGGGACATGAAGACAAGATCCAAAACAAAGAGAATGGCAAGGAAGGGAAGGAACAAGCAGAGCATGAGGAATGGAAACAGCAGCAGCTGGGCACAAGCCAGCCCAGCCTTCCTCAGCAGCTGGATACTGAGTTTTTCCAAACTGCTCATTAATTTTTCACATCACTTTTCAGCGAGTCTATTATTGGAGTTGGAATTTCAGCCTGCTGTGTGACAAATCCCTCTTGCTGAATTCTTCTGGGAAGGTAGTGAAGAGATCCATCTCTATGCAGACCTAAATACACCATAAATCAGAGTCTGCTGGAAGTCACTCCAATTCTCCTCCTTTTGGACCGTGCTCTCAGGGATGGATTGTTGGGGTGTCTGTGCAGGGCCAGGGGCTGGACTGGCTGTTTTCTGTGGGTTCCTTCCAGCTCAGGGCATTCCATGATTCATGATTGCTGAAACAGAGATCCACTTTGTAAAGCAATTTATTTATGGTGCCAGTCTGGCTTGACTGGATCCACACCTTGATGATATTCCCTGGATGTCACTCATATTTTTCAGACACATTCTCTTCCCATTATAAGGAACCTGTAGGATTTCTGAGGAGCTGCAGTGTGTGGTTTGTTCCACCTCTTATTAGATGTCAAACCAGCAGAAAATCTATCACGTTTCTTCTGCTTTTCTTCAGTATCAACAGTACTTAAAGAAAGAGATCAAGTGGAAATTAAAGAAATTTAGTAATAAAACTCATAGGGAAGCACCAACAGGAAAGATCAAAAAAGCAGAGAACAAAGAAGGCAGGAATAAAATGGTCTGACAAACATTAGAATCGATATTAAAAGAGGAGAAAAGAAGTACAAAAGGCTCAAAAAGCCCCACAGAAACTGTGTAAAAAAGCAATGCCTGGCTTTAGAAATGAGAAATGCAAGGAATGTAACAAATGATTTCAGATCTGATCCTATCAGAGAGAAATCTGATTTCAAAAAAAAAGCAGCAGCTATAGAGACAGTTTGATAAAAGGCTGTACAATAAAAGATTTGAAAATTGCATCTTCCAACTACTTTAGAGAATGGCAAAAGAAAGGGATACATATTAAAATACACTAATGCTGCAACATTGAATACAAAATGTTCCGTTAGTGGGAAAAAGAAGGTATTTTGACAGGTGTATCGAGATTTACCAGCAATCTCAGTGACCCCATCAGAAAAAAAAGGCACTGAAAGAATAATTTTAGATTAGCTCCAACAACTGACTGGGAAGAGCATGGAAGCAAACAGCTCACAATTATTTCTGTGGCTGGAAAAAGATCAAACCTTATTTCAGTGCTATTTTTATGGGAGGCAAAGTAGGGCAGTCCTATCCCACTGCTTGGGATAATAATGCAAACAAAGGCTCCTTGAGAGCACCACTGGGATAAAACCCCAGCACCCCCCTGGAACACAGGGATTTCTGGAAAAGTCTACAATCCCACTTAGCAGGAGAGGAGCTCCTGGCCACAGCTCACCACTGGCAGGAGCTCTGAGCCCCCAGGCACTCAGAAAGGAGATTTACAGCAAGGAAAAGGCACCTTCACCTCCCAGAGCATCCTGCAGGATGCTGGGGCAGCATGGCCATGAAGTCATGGCAGCACTGGCTTGGAAATGGGGCTGCTGGAAAATCCCTCTTTGGAGCTGAAGGCAACACTTCAAAGTCAGCTGTAACATCTTTAACTTCTGCCTTCAAAAATGCAAACCACTGAAAAAAGCAATGAAAAAGCTGCTGGGACATGGTAAAGCAATATGTGAGTGTTACAGGGAAGTCACCTATGATTGCATTGGGTTATCCCATAATATTCGTACGTTTATAAGTTATTTTGGCTGCCTGGCATTGTGTAGCCATGTAAGATTGGATGTTTATTTGCAGAACCAAGCATTAAAACTATTTTAGCCCTCAGGTCTTTAGGTCTGAAATTCAGATGCAAAATAGCTGGGCTGGTGCACATGCTGCTGCTGCTTCCATACTGTGATATTCCCTAAACCTCCCTGGAATTCAGCGAGGTGATATTCCCAAAACCTTCATGGAATTTGTGATATTCCCAAAAGCTTCCTGGAATTCAGCAAGGAACATCTGGCACTGGAGTTGCAGCCCCAGGGCAGAGGGGATGGCTGTGACCCATCCTGCCCCTGATGTCATTAAACTGCCAATTGAACCATGGGGAAATGAATCTTCCAAATGCACTTAAACGGTGGCAGCACATTCCAGGTGTTCTGTGGAAGCTCAGAGCCTCAGAGTTTGGGTTGGGCAGCTGGAATTCCACTGGACAACTGTTGGAACCCTGGGTGCAGAGAATTTTAGACTTTCTGTGTTGAAAGGCACTGATCCTCAAGGGAACACTGCATTTGACCTGAGGCTGTGGAGAAGGCTTCCAAAATGGAATGATAGAACTGGGATTGTGGGTGTGGAGTTTGAATAGAATGTGTGTGATATGACAGGGTGGAAAACTTAAAGAGTTTAAGGGTTTAGAATATAGAAATATATATAAAGCAAGATGGAGGTTTTGGGGCAGAGGCTGGTCCTTCACCTTCTTCTTCACCTTCTTCTCCATGGGTTGGGTGGCACTTTGGACAGAAAAGTCCTCATTGCAGGACATGGGTGGTTGGTTATTGGGTTAAAAGTAAAAATAATTTAGGTGTCATTTCTTAATTGGATAGTTTTTCCTTAAAAGGCCTTGCAGAGACAGAAATGGGGCTTTTTTGTAGCTTGTTAGTGAAATGCTGTAGAACTCACCACTTGTAAGACTGTGATAAAAATAAGAGTTAATAAACATCTGAGTCCAAACATGAAATATCATCTTGAGTACTTTCAATCCTGACTCTGACCCAGGCAGAAAAAGAAGATAAAATGTGACAGACAGCCTTCATTTGGAGCCACACAATTAATGACCCCCACCCTGTGCCTCCCTGCCAAGGGGCACAGCACAGATTGTCCCCTGTGAAATGATGTTTCCAGACCTCCAGGGCTCCACATTTCATCATCATTCTCCCAAGAAAGCCTCAAGCCGAGGGGAAGAGAGGCTTCTTTTTGGGATCAGTACAATTCAAAGGGTGGTAATGGTCAGGTGATTGTCAAAAATAAATGGGAGGACTCAAAACACCCAAATGCCCCAACCATTCTTACCCATCTCCTGCAGTTCTTGGGAGTCTCTCCTGCCTGGAGGAGCCATCCCACACTATCCATGGCCCATGAGGGATCAGTGCGAGGGACCCCAGACAGTGGCCATGGATGAAGGGAACAGGGATTTTGTGGGGGTTTAGCAAGACTTGAGCCAGGGGAATATTCAATTGAAAACCCCAACCCAGAGCCTCACTCGCCTCTGGGGCAAAGCCCAGGAGTTCATGGACAGCTTTTACAATTAAAAACATAAATACACACACACACACACACACACAAACACACAAAAGTTTAGTTAATCATGTGCTTTCTGAGTTTTTCCTTCTCCTTTGAGTTATATCTTTTATTTTGTAGATGATGAGCTGAGGCTGCAGCTCTGCCCACAGAGGGGTCCCTGGCAGGCCTTGAGGGGGATCATCTCCCTGGTGGTGCCAGGTACTCCAGGAATTTCAGTGGAAAATAAGGGGCCATGCAGAACTGGAATAAATTTCTCAAAATTCTGTCAGTCAGCAAATAAGGAAAAATTGTAATTTCTGTGGATGAATGAAACTCAGCTGGATCAGATGTTATTTCACATTGCAGAATAACTCTCTCCTTTGGGTGTTTAAGTTGTGCAGAATAACTCTCTCCTTTGGGTGTTTAAGTTGTGCTTTCTACATCCATTACTAAATTTCAATCAGGTCTTGCAGAGCACGGAAGAGGTTTCAGAGGTAATTAAATTCTTACAAAATGTTAAAGAAATGGGCAGCTGGCCAAGAGACAGGCAGGGGAAGCATCCTAAGTGCTGGAGACATCACTGTGTGAGCTGGGAGAGCAGCAGCCTCTGCAGGATTGGGTGGAGAGAGTGCAAATCCCAGGGGAAGCTCAGCCAGGACCTGGAATTAGTCATGAGACTAAACCTGCTCCATCAGCCCCAGTATGTGGGGACAGTGTGGGGCCAAGGGACACGTGGGACTGTGCTTCTCCTCAAGTGCTGCACAGGCCTCTGGAGCACCAGGCCAGAGAACTTCTGGCCTTACCCCACCTTCTGCAGGAGCCCGGAGAGATCTTTGCTGTTATTCAGAAAAGGAGTCGGTGCATACAATCACCACAGGAAGGGTGGTCAAGCAGTGTATGTTATTTATTTATGGTCTGGAACTGCATTGGGCCCTGGAGAGTCACCATCCTCTGCTCTTTTCAATGCATTTTGTTTATTTATCTTTGTAAACAATTGTTTTCTGGGCCTTTCCCCCATAACTCCCAGTAAAAATTCAACAGGGAGTCTCAAAAGACTGGAAATGCACATTTCCCAGAAATATGAATTTTTACTGCTTGTTTCTGGGTATTTAAAATAACTCGGGGCTAGGTTGCAATTATTCTGTGAAAAAGAAAGTCAGCATTGCCCCATGCATGGAAGTGTCCAAGGCCAGGCTGGATGGGGCTTGGAGCACCCTGGTCCAGTGGAAGGTGCCCCTTTAGGGAAGCTGGAATAAGATGAGCTTTGAGGTTTCCTTCCAGCTTAAATCATTCAATGATTTTATTATTCAAGGGAGGTGTGAAACGAGTTTGCTACTTCCCCTATACAATGTTGGATCTTTAATTCCAAGAGGTAAAGCACAGAGGCACCCGTGTCCTTCCTGCCCTGCCTCATCCCTGCTGTCCCCAAAGATGCCCCTGGCAGGAAAGCTTTTCCTGGTGGATTGATGCTGTCACTCAGGTGTGGCTGAGTCCACAGGGTCAATCATTTCAGGTTGGAAATGGGGCTATGTATTCTGTCCCCCTCTGTCAGAGCTGGGGCAGTTCTCTGCTGTCCATGGGGCAGGTTTCTTTCTCTCTGCCACAGCCAATCCTCCCTCCAGCAGATCTCTGCTGTCCATGGCCACTGAGTGTCCCTGCATGGCTGATCCAATTCCATCATCCCATGGGGAGATGCTGCGCCCAGGGCAGGAGCCAAGCATTCCTACCTGGATCCAATCTGAGCCTGGCAGCAGCACAGCAGCCTTTGCCCCCTGCATTGCCAGAGGAGCAGCTTTCTTCTGCCCTGCATTGCCAGAGGGAGAGCAGGCCCATCTCCAGCAGCCCTGGAGCTGCAGAGGAAAACTCCAGCCTTGTGCAGGATCCCTGCTCCAGCAGAAGCACAGCTGGCCCTGCAGGAGGGCTGAGCCACCATGGAATGGCACTGCTGCCACCACCCTGACCCACAGGGGGCCAGGGCCTGTTCTGACTCTGGCAGGGTTGGTTTGTACTATTGCATTTTTATTTTATTTTTATTTTCTTCTCTAATAAAGAACTGTTATTCCTACTCCCATATCTTTGCCTGAGAGCCTCTTAATTTCAAAATTATAACAATTCGGAAGGAGGGGGTTTGCATTTTCCATTTCAGGGGAGGCTCCTGCCTTCCTCAGCAGACACCTGTCTTTTCAAACCAAGACAACAATCTCCTGAGCACTGGGGAATTTGCAGGGAGCTTTCAGGTCCCCACAGTTCCCTGCTCAAAGCCCTGCCCAGCTCCTGCAAATCCCTTCCCTGGGATGTGACAGGAGATCTGGCATGGCCCATCTCCTCCCTGGGAGCTGAGATGTTCCCCAGCCCTCTCAGGGACACCAGTCCACTTTGCAGACTGGTGACACGTGCAGGGCTGTGCAGAGTCCCTCCTTATCCCTCTCCATGTTTAATCCCAGCCCCTGCCAGGAGTGCTCATTCCAGGCTGAGCAGGAATCCCAGCTCAGCAAGGCCTGGCTTGCTAAGGCAAACAAACTATTGCTGGAATTAATACAGGAAAAAAAATGGCCCCAGTGTCCTTCCTATTTTTATTTTCTTTCCCAGCCAAGCTGCCTGCTCCTTGGGATTTGGATTCCTTCAGCTGCACAGAAGGGCACGTGATTTATTGAAATTGGAAAGCTGGCAGACAAAAAAGGCTGTGAAATTATTTTGTATCTGACACAATCATTAGTGGTATTATTTCTTTTGGAGCTGGGAAGGACACTTATAAAACATCTAACAAGCTGCTAAGGAGATTGCCTAAAGCAGTGATTTTCAAAATGTGCTGCTGGAGCCCATTCTTTGTGCTCTGCACATATATCAAACTCCAGTTTCTTTTTATGGATAGGACTTCAAATAATATTTCTGAGGAGTGTTTATGACAGTTTGCTGGTCACCCTCTTCAAACGCATGCCACTTGCTGATGGCATGGTATGGAGATGACTGAAAGAGGCCAGGACACTCTAAGCAAGTGTCTTGTGGGGCAGAGGGGCACCCAGAGCTCCTCTTCTGCTTTGTGACTCCCTCTGTGCACCTGCACCATGCAAACCCCCCAAATGCAGGCACTGAGCCCGGTATCAGTCTCTAAGGATGCTCTTGGAGGGGTGTGGATGGTCTCCTATGGGTGCCCCACTTCGCCTGCAGCAGCCAGAACCTGTCCAGAGGTCCAGCCTGCTTTGGAAGTTCTGGTCCAGATACAAAGGGTGCTGGTGGAAGGCCCCTTCTGGGGGACAGGACCTATTTCTTTGTTGAATCATCACAGAATGGGTTGGAAGGACCTTGAAGCCCATCCAGTCCCACTCCTGCCATGGCAGGGACACATTCCACTGTCCCAGGCTGCTCCAAGCCCTGTCCAGCCTGGCCTTGGGCACTGCCAGGGATCCAGGGGCAGCCCCAGCTGCTCTGGGCACCCTGTGCCAGGGCCTGCCCACCCTCACAGGGAACAATTCCCTCCCAATATCCAACCCAAACCTAATCCCTCTGCCAGTGTGATGCCATTCCCCCTTGTCCTGACACTCCAGGCCTTTGTGAAGAGTTTGTCTCCATCTTTCCTGTTGGCTCCTTCAGGCACTGCAAGGCTGGAATTAGATCACCCCAAAGCCTTCTCTTTTCCAGGCTGAACAACCCCAGCTCTCTCAGCCTTTCCTCCCAGCAGAGCTGCTCCATCCCTCTGATCACCTGCTTGCCTGTTCTGGAGCCACTCCAGAAGGTTCCATGCCCTTGCTGGATGTGTTTCCTCCAGGTGTCTGGAGGAGGAGCTGGATGGGCTAGGGAGCAGAGCCCAGCCTGACCTGCTGGCAGCTCTGCTCTCACCTCGAGTGCAGCTCCTGCACATCAGAGACTGGCTGTGCTGCCTCCTCCTCCCAGAGGAGAGCAAACCCAAGGATTTGGCAACTTCTGCTGTCCAGATCTGCTCTGGGAAACTCTTATTTCCCTGGCTGAGGGAGCTGTGACTTGAGCAGGACGTGCTCAGTAACCCCAGCTCTCACCTGGCACTTTGCACCAGCTGATCGCAAAGCCTGTTGTGGAAAAAGGTCAGAATCGTGGACACCATTTAAAAGCTGAGACACAAAACCCTAGAGTCCCAGACAAAGTCACCCCACAGGCTGCTGGCAGGGCTGAGTCCCACAGTCCTCAAGCCCAGCCCAGTGCTCCAGCCCCATTCCCGCCATCAGCACTGGGATGGACACTGGTAACTGCTGTCAGCTGGCTGAGGGTGGCTGGAGGGACCTGTTGTCACGGAGACAACGTCCACAGGCTGTGCTCCTGCTCTTCCAGAGGAGCTCTGTGGGCTTCAGACACCAGTGCAGCCATCAGCACAGGAAGGGTGATGAATTCACAGCACAGACTGAGCTGGCACCTCTGGGACTGACCCAGCTGCTGGAGTCACCGATGTCCCCAGCAGCAACGGCTGCCAGGACCTGTGGGTCACCTCCCCTCAGTTCTGTGCAGGACCCACACACAGCTTGTGCCCTTCCCAGCCCCACAGCACCTCTCTCTCCCTGCCCCTGCCTTGGGTGGTCCCAGCAGTGGAGAGACACCCCAGCCAGACCCATGCGAAGCATCCCCTGAGGAGGCTGTAGCTGCAGAGAGACCCAGGTGAGAGCCAAGCTGTAACACTGAGAACGTGGCTGAAATTGGGTGGATTATGGGGAAAAGGTGCAGCCAATGCCTATTTGGCCTCTTCCCACGCCCTTTTTCTCTCATAGGATTGTGGAATATCCTCAGCTGGAAGGGACCCACAAGGATCATGGAGTCCAGCTCCTGCACAGAGATCCCAACAACTCCACCCTGAGCATCCCTGGCAGCATTGTCCAAACACTCCTGGAGCTCTGGCGGCCTCAGGCTGTGGCTTGTGCTGTGCTGATGAGCCAGATGAAGCTCACCCTCTGGAATATGGTAGCTTCCATTTCAACAGGTTCAAAATCCAATTTCCCATGTAAACATCCTCAGATGATGGAATGAGATCATGGGATCATGGAATTATTAAGGTTGGAAAATGCACTTCAGATCATCAAGTCCAACCATCCCTCCAGCACTGCCAGCTCTGCCACCAAACCATGTCCCCAAGCCCCTTGCAAGTAAAATTGGATACTTTGGAGAAATAGAACTATGAGAGATGCATTGTAGTGGGACCCACAAGGAGTAGTTTGAGATGATTTGCTTTAAGGCATTTACAGCATGGTGTGGCTGAAGCTGATGGGCCAAGAAATGCTTATATTGTAATTAGGAAATAGTTGGCTTCTGATTGTGTGAATTCTAACATCTGTATTGTCTCACCCTTCTCATGAGAGTGAAAGTAGAATAAGTTTTTAAAACACCTCTCAGTTGTCCCATCACTGGGTCAGGAAAGGGCTGAATCCAACACACCCCACAGTTTTTTGGAGCACTTCCAGGGATGGTGATGCCACCAGTGCCCAGGGCAGCTGTTCTAATGCCTGACCAGCCTTTGGGTGAGGAAACTCCTCCCAACATCCAAGCTAACCCTCCCCTGGTGAAACTCAAGGCTGTTTCTGCTGCAGGCAGAGGGACTGCCTGGACATCTCAGGCCACTGAGGACCTTTTTGTCCCTGTAGGACGTGACGAGCACCACGAGCATGGTCATCCAAAGCCTTACAGGAGCAGTGAGGCTGAGCACTGGGAGCTCTCTGCAGGAGGGTGACACATTCCAGGGCTGCTGCTGTCACAGCCCAAAGCAGAGGGACAAACCTGGAGGCAAAGCACAACCACTGCTCCTCCCTCCAGGCCTTCTGGGCTGAGGGATCCTCCTGCAGGGCTTCAGCACTGCTCCAGGGCTGGGCTGGAGGCCAGGGGCTGCTTGCAGGGGTTTTTTCCTCTGTTGCAGCACAGAGCCCAGGGAACACACAGAGACATTTCGCTGACTGCTCTGCTGGCCTCTGTTGTGGGGATAGTGAGCTCTGATACCAGGCAGTGTGTCAGAGCCCCCAGATTCCCTGGGTGAGCCTCCAGCAGCGGCTCCAGGGCCATTCACACAGGTTTGTTTGGCAACCCCCAATCAGCCAGGCTCATCATGATGAGAGCTGCACGAGACTGTGATCTTTGTGCAGCTAGGGCCACTCCAAAGTGTTTTTTTTCTTTTTTCTAGCACTGAGTTTACCATTAAGGGCGCCTGAGAAAGCACAGATAATGCCATATATTTAATGTAAAAATTATGATCTTTGGTACTTAGTGTTTGCCATCAGAAAAACCATTTTAATAAATGAATAAATAAATAAATAAATAAATTTAATTACTTGCAATGTTCAGAATCCAGGGAGATTCAGAATCCAAAAGGAGAGCTGTAGACACCTGGTCAGAGAGCACTAAACATGCTTGGCAAAGGCTCATGGCATCTCAGACAAAGTCAGAAATTAAATTCCCCTTAAATAACCTGAAATCTCATTGCTCATCCCTAATTTAGGAACATGATTAATCATGAAATATCATTTATGCAGGAATAGGAAACTGCTTTCACACATTCCTCTTAGAACCCTAGATGCTGAGAATTTAAAACTTTCTGTGCTGAAAAGCATAAACCCACAACAAAATACTGTATTTAACATAAAGCCATAAAGAAAACCTCCAGAATTAATTAACAGCACTGAGATTACCAGTGTATAGTTTAAATAAAAGTGTGTAACATCACAAAGCAGAAAACTTAGTAGACACATTCCCATAGTCATTGCTGATGAAATGGAGGCCTCCAAGCAAAGCTGCTTCACACAGGGCAAGGTGCACCTGCCTAACTCCAGAGTAATTAACAGTAATTAATGAGCCCCAGCAGCCCTGTTCCCCTCTAATTGGCCAGTGCAGGGCCTGGCTCCTTCCTGCTGCTTCCCAGAGCTGTCAGTCCCTGAGGGTCCCGCCTGGCCCATCCCAGGCACCATAAAAAGGCAGGAGGGGTGATGGTGTGTGGTGGGTGTTTGGGTTTTTTCTGCTGGTGCTTGGTTCTCTTCTATCAGGTATTGGGCTGTTCTGGGGTTTCCAGGGGGAATGTTCAGGTGTTGGGGTGTGGTAGCAGCAGGGCAGACCCTTGAGCTCAGTTTTCCTTTAGTTCTGCTGCTGTTGTTTCTTTTAGTCAAGAGTTTCTTGAAGCCTTGCTGGGGAGCTGATGCCTTTTCTGAGGCTACCTCAAAACACAGGCTTGGCAAAAATAAGAGGGTAAAAAAGCAGCTATGTTTATTCAGGGGTCTTCAGGTATATCCAGGGCAGGCAAAGCCCCCCAGGTCCACCCAAAAGTGGACCCCAGGTCAGTGGTTTTCACACTTTTATAAGTTTGGCCCATTTGCATATTGGGGGTTAATCTGCCAATTACATCTTCAGCTAATGAAGCCATTTATCCCAAGTTTGCTCCCCACAACTCACTTTTGTTTCCATCTCTGGGGCCTGAGGCAGTGAGGTGTCCTTGACTGCCAGGCCTGGAGAGGAATTGTTGTGTGTGCCCAAACTGGGAAAGCAGCAGCTCCCACTGTGTGTGGGGTTTAGAGTTATACCCTAAAGAACTGCAGGGTCACAAATAGATGGAAAATTGAACAGCTCAAATCCTAAGGCATCAGAGGAAGGAAGTACCTTGTGCCCGTCTCTGATATAAATATATTCATAATATTTGGTCTCTAGGGTGAGGAAAGAATGCTCTCCTTGTTCCTCTGATTATCACAAACCACCTGGAACTTAAACTTGAAACTGGGTGGATTTGCACATGGCACAGACCTCCTCCTATGAGGTTGGTTTGGGGTTTCCCCTAGACAGGCAATAAAAGAACTTCTCTCTTTTATGGCCCTAGAGGGAAGTGTCCCCTTGGAGGGGGGTCTTTCCCTAAAGCCTTGGTGTTCTTTGCGTTCCAGCTGCCATGGCCTCTGCTGTGCCCCACAAGGAGGAGGCTGTCCAGAGCTCCCCAGAGGTGGAGCAGGAGGTTGGTGCTCCCTGTGGGATGTGAGGAGTGGCAGCTCTGGGGTGCAGGGTGAGGAGGTGGCCCTGCTGTGGCTGAGGGGAGCTGAGCCCCCCAAAAAGGCAGTTTCTTCTGCTCAGGCTGTGCCCTGCAGCTTCTGGGAGACAGCACAGACAAAGATGGGGACCTGAAGTCCCTGTGACCTCTTAGGCTCAGCAAAATTAGCTGGTTCTTGGCTAGGAAAGATGTTTCCCTAACTCAAGATCCTGGCTCCTGGCAAGCAGGGCTCCCATGTAGAGACTGCAATGTTTCAGCCTCCCTGAAATCTGCTGCTCTTGCTCTGCTCCTGTGACCAAGTCTGTCAGCTTAAAACCAACTCAGTCCTGCCTGGTGGAGCTTTTCTTGGGGTATTGGATTATTTGGAAAATGGCTATTGGAAACAGCCATTCCAGGTAAATTGGAGATGGGTATGTGGCAGGAGAATTAAGGTCACCTCCAAACTTGGTTGTTCTTTGTGCTAGAAGAAAATTTTCCTGGGGTGGACACTCATTCATGCCAAATCTCCCCAGCTCACGTCACAGCTGAGTTATGCATTTAATTAGGTGTGTGAGCAAGGCAAGAGTTTCTCCCTCAGGTAGGCCAGGTGATTTGGTGACAATTCCTCCCCAAGAGGGAATTCCAGGGCAGAACTGCTCAGGGCCACGTTTGGAGCTTTGTGGCTGCACTTTTCTTTGCTCTTCCAGGCTGCAGTGAAGGAGGTGGCCAATCTGAGCCTGGTGAGCTCTGCCTGTGACGTGGTTTCTGCAGCTTATGCCTCCAGCAAGGAGAGCCACCCCTACCTGAGGTCTGTGTGTGACACTGCAGAGAAGAGAGTGCAGAGTGTGACCGAGGCCACGGCCAGCTGTGTGCAGCCTGTGCTGGCCACCCTGGAGCCCCACGGTAAATCCCTGCCTGGGAGGGGCTCTCTGGCTCCTTCCTCACTTGGGAGGAATCCTGGGGTGAGGAAATGCACCTCTCCATTGCCATAGTGCAAGGACAGCCCATGGCTTATAAATCAGGCTGAAGCTGGGCCCTAATCCCAGCCGTGTGAGGGAGAGTCAGGGATTGACTCTGATGCTGACTGTCCTAAAACTGATTTTTGCAAGGTGGAACTTGAGGTGAAAGTGCAGAAAACCACGTTTTGACACTTTTTTTGGTTCTCTCTTCAGTTGCTGCAGCGAGTGAGTATGCTGCCAAGGGTTTGGATAAACTGGGGGAGAAGCTGCCACTCCTTCCAAGGCCAGCAGAACAGGTAAGAATTAAAAGCTGTGCTGTCCCTGGTAGGCAGAGGGGTTTGGTTTTTATGGGATTTCTAAGCCAGGGAGTGATGTAGGCTCACACACCTGAGTAAACACTGAACTGACACTGTGCTATTTGCCCTCTTAGTGCAGTTCAGTATTTCAGTGTGAGACACAACCCACTCCGTTACCTGCCATTCCCCCTGTTTCCCAGATTCTCTCTGACACAAAGGAGTTGCTGTCATCCAGAGTGGCTGAGGTGAAGGAGGCTGTGAGCAGCAGAGTGCTGGAGGTGCTGGATGTCACCAGGGAGACTCTGCAGGGCAGCGAGGGGGCTGCCACACCCGCAGTGACCAGTGCTGCTGGGCTGGCGCCTGCAGGGGGACAGAAGAGTGTCTGTGGAGCAGAGGCTGCGCTGGGGACAGCAGAAGGTGACTCTCTCCCCATTGGAAAGGAGGAGCTAGGTAAGGAAAGGGTGGCTGTGGCCATGAAAGTGGGAGCTGTTGGACTGGGGATGGTCAGCCCCATTCCTCACCCCACTACTCTGCAATGGGGATAATGGGAAGAGGAGAATCCCAGTGTTAGCATTCAGGAACACAGAATCACAGAATGATTATATGCAGGTGCTTTTATTGAAGAGCTCTGGGTGTTAGGCGTACAGACCCAAATCTGACTCCCACATGGGTTTGGAATGAACCCTTATTGTTATATAACTACATATTAACTATTAAACTTATTGTTCTATTGTGTACATTGATTTCATCCAACCATGTATTTTTGTAATTTCCATCAAATCCCTCAAACATAATTTCTCATTCTTGTTACGATTAAACAATAATTATATCCAATTACCAAACAATCATTGCATTTAACCATCATATCATTTATCATATAACAGTCATATCATTTATCATAGTCATTAAATGATTATACAGGTGCAATTTCGCATGATCCAGTAAAGCCCAACATTTTCCCAGGGCCTACCAGGCCCAGCCTTTCCTTCCAGCTCCCCTGAATATCCCATGATTTTAGAAACATTTTATCCCTATACTATCACCAGAATGATTTGGGTTGGAAGGCACCTTAAAGCTCATTTTGGGTTTCTCACCATGGCAGGGACACCTTCCACTGTCCCAGGCTGCTCCCAGCCCTGTTCAGCCTGGCCTTGGGCACTGCCAGGGATCCAGGGGCAGCCACAGCTGCTCTGGGCACCCTGTGCCAGGGCCTCACTGGAGGGTGCCTGGCTGCTGGTCTGGGCTCTCCTGAGCCTGTTGCTGTGCCACCTGTGGCCCAGGCAGTGTCTGTGTCCCCAGCGCAGGGGACGGTGCGTGAGGAGGGCGCGGCGGTGCTGGCCCGGCAGCGCTCTGTGCGCCGGGGCTCTGGCTCGGAGGAGCTGAGCCTCTTGGCCCCGCTGCGCTCCACAGGCAGGATCAGGCCGGTCTGGCAGGGCGTGCAGGGGGCCCTGGCGCAGCTCCACTGCATCCTCGGGCTGGTAGGTAGAGCACAGCCCCTGGGAGGAGGGGACCAAAGCCCCGGCCTCGTCTCAGCTGCCTCGCTGCGCTGAGGAGCTTTGCAATTCCCCAGCTGATCCGTCCTGGCTCTCTGCTCTTCCCCTGCCACAGATTGAGGCGTTTAAGCAAGGATTTAATCAAAAGCTTCAGGAGGGGCAGGAGAAACTACAGCAGATGTGGCTGGACTGGAGTAGGCAGTATCTCAAAGAGAGTGGAGATAAAAGCCCTGCAGAGCCTGAGGTACCTCCTGGGGAGGGAGGCCAAGGGCTCTGGGCATCCCCTGGATTTCTGAGTGCCTCATTCCTGATGGTGTCCTTCCTGCCTCCCCCCAGGAGATGGAGTGTCTGACGCTGCTGATGGCACGCAGGATCAGCCAGCAGCTGCAGCTCACCTGCTCTGGGCTGGTGGCTGCCATGCAGGGCCTTCCCTGCAGCCTGCAGGACAAGCTGAAGCAGGCTCTGGGTGCCATCAAGGAGCTGCATGCTGCTTTCTCAGAGGCAAACTCCTTCCAGGACTTGTCCAGCAGTGTCCTGACCCAGAGCCAGAGGGAGCTGGCTGTGATTCAGGGGTACATGGAGGAGCTGCTGGATTACCTGAAGAACAAGACTCCTCTGTCCTGGCTGGTGGGACCCTTCTCCCCCAGGGAGGAGGAGGATCAATCCTCCCAGGAGGAGGCAGGGGCAGCAGGAGCTGGGCACCTGGACACCTCCAGCACCCCCATGTAAAGGCTAAAGCAATAACAGCTGTTGGCTTTAAACCCTCAGTGAGTGGAAAGTGTGAAGAACTGTCTTCCTAAAAGCTGCTTGTACAGGGTCAGAAATGCTTAAAATAAAACTGCTGCATACAAAACCCTGTCTTGGGTCTCTCTTGGACGAAGACTGGGAGGATTGCTCAGTGGGTGTGAGCTGTGCTCTTCCACCTCTTCCTTGATGGAATTCTGCTGTGCAGGAAGAGCAGTGAGCTGAACAGGAAGGATCACAGCTGGTGAGCACCAATGTTGTCCTGGAAGTTGTAATTCCTTCTCTCACCCAAGCCTGGAGGCAAATATGTGCCCTGCTGGCACTGCCCTGTGCTTGGGAGAGCTGTCAGAGCCCTGGCATCCCTTGGCATTGCTCCTCTGAGGCCAAATTCTCCCCCTGCATTTCCCTGCTGCTGCCTGCAGCAGGTTGGTTTGGGGGGTGGGAGGTGGGGGAGCTGTGGCCTCTGATGAGTGACACCAGGCTGTAGGTGATAGACACCTGCTGCCAGCACAGGGTTTCTGGGGAGCTCAGACTTCCTTTTGGAAGAGGCTGGGGAGCCCAAAGCCTTCAGACTGGCCAGGCAATGCTGTGGGTTGGGCTGATGGACCAGGTGCCTGTGGGACTTTGAGAGGAAAAGCTCCTGGCCTCTCATCCCTCTGTCTTCAAGACCACAAGTGGAATCTGTACTCATGTGAGTACTGCTTCTTCCAGAGTTTTTTTTTCCAAGGTAATTAAAGTTGTTTCATGGGGGTCAGACAGGGACTGGAGATGGGGCTTTCTTTGTGAGTGGTGAATGCAGGTTTGAAGAGGTGGAACTTGCTCCTCTCTCACATAAAAGTGACCACTTTTCCACTTTTCCAGCAGCACTCCTCATCCTCAGCCCTGTGTGTAAAGGCTTTGTGCTGAGGCAGCAGCGTGTGGGCTCTGGGTTTGGGCAGCAATTATTCCTTCATGTCACACAACCCCCTCATGAAGGAAAGGTTTGGGTCCTGATTCCCTGAGCTCAGCACATACCAGACAAGGGTCTTCCTCCTGTAGCAACCAGTTTGTGCAGAAGGCAAAATAACCAGGCAGCTTAAGTTGCCAGGCTGAGGTGATGCTGAGATGTGAGAGAGGAATTGCAGGGTCGTCCCTGCACTGTGAGCTCTCAGCTGCAGAGGGAATTCTCTCTGGAAAAAGGCTCAGCAGCTCGGTCTCCTGTAACTCCTGCTGGACTCGGAGAGTGGGAACTGGGGATATTGGAGCCAGTCCTGCTGCTTGGTGGGAAATAAACTGTGTTTGTGCTGTCCTCTTCATAGTGTTAGGAAAATTAATCCACAAACACCAGAGGTTTATGTCCAAAAAGGAGACAGAGGAGTCCTCTTACTTTATTCCAATAAAGGCAGAGGCCACGGGGCATTCCCCTGGGGTCCCTCCAATTTCTGGAGGACGCAGCCTCCTTTTTATCCCAATTTCCCAGCCACATTTCCCTTCTCTCTTTCCCCATGGCTGAGGTACTCGGGAGGTTCAGACTTCCCAGAACGCCTGATACCAGAGATTTCCCTCTAATGTATAACCCTCCCTTTTGATTGTTAATTCTTATGGAATTTAGGGGTTTTTCCCCATTGTTTCTTCCAGCTTTCAATGTCTAATTTCATTTATCAGCAAACATACATTTTATTTGTAAAAGCAAATATCTTTTTCCATTCATCAATCAGTGGAATCCTTCCCATTGTTTCTTTTATCTCTCAGTGCTGGTTTTATGTACCAGCAAACCCACAGCTTGTTTGGAAAGACAAATCTGCCATTCCTCTCAATATCAAAGTTGTCCCTTACCACCTAGGAATGCCTGAAATTTAAACTTTATATTATATATATATATTTATAATATAAACTTTATAATATATATGTAAACTTTATTATAAAAGGGAATTTTAAGGAATATCTGGGCATTCCCACACTTGATATTGATTTGTCCGTGCAGCACATCTGAATTATGCTAACATAGTGCTTAGCCCAGCAAATCCTGCTGCTCCTGCCCATGGATCAGAGGGATGTGTTCTTGCATGGCCATTAAATCTATATACTGAGACCATTCCTGGCTGCCTGAGCCCACAGCTCCTGGGCCCCTCTGGGAACTCCAGTGCTGTGTGTGGCTGGAATCTCCCTGTGCTGGAGCTGGTGATGAACAGCCCAGCACCTGTAAAGCTAAAAAAGCCTCCAAAAAGGTGACAGAGACTGTAGCAGAAGAGCTGCCACAGGCTGAAAGGCCCTTCCTGTGGCAGCTGCTAAAGCTCTGCTTGAAAAGAGGAGGCTTCTCGAGCAGAGCTTGAGGAGTGGAAGCCTCTCCCCATTTTCCTATTTAACATCCAAAGGTTCAGGGAGCCATGGAGACTTCTTACACCAAGCTAGAAGGGAGAACTCAGAGCAGCTGCACACGGGAAGAGTTTGACTTTTAAATTTGATCTGCTCTCATCCATGCTGCAGAAGCAGCAGGGGATAAAGGTGGGAAGAAGCTGGGAATGATGAATGGACTACCTTCCTGCAGTGTTTAAGGCTGAAGCTCCTCTGAGCTCTGGGAAAGTATCCAGGTTGTTCTTCATTGTCTCCAAGCTCGGGTGATTCTCCATGCTTATTTTGAGGAGTTTTGGATGGAGGTGAGAAATGTGTTGGTGATGTGACAACCCCAAGCAAGCACCTTGGCAGGGAAGCCGTGCCTTGAGGCATCTCCTCTGCTCTCAGCAGCCCTGGGGAACGTTGCAGTGTTCCTTAATTCTGCTAATTATTGCCCTGCTGATTGTCCAACCCTCCCCTGTGCCAGCTCACTTCTGGGCTGATTTAAACTTTAAATGCACTTGCAGGGGCACTTGCTTCTTGTTCCACTTTTGGTGGATGCCACCACATCCCTCTGCCAGTTTTTGTAACATTTTAATTATTTTGTTCTCAGGTTCATGTCCTGCTGCTGTTCTCCCTTCCCTCCCTGCTGTTCTCTGCCTGAGCTGTGGGTCAGGGACTGAATGTGCTGCTGTTGGGTGGGGGTCTCCTTGGGCTGACACTTCTTAGGAGTGAAATTAGGAGGCATTAACCAACCTATTTCCCTGTTTTCCTACCTGGCAGAGGGAATGGCTTAAGGAGAGCTTCCCAAGCAGCTTTGTTACGGCAGTAGATTGGGAAGGGGAAGCTCTCAGGAAGTGCTGGAAGGCAAAAGCTTTGTAGATGCTTTAAGGAGCTTAATTTCCCCTTCTCCCATCCATGTTTCCTGTCACTCTTGGATATTGTCAGCCCTTCTCCAGAGCTGTTATTACTTGCTGCAGAATACGCTGGGTATAAAACAGGTTTGAGGCCTCCCTGAAGGGCTGCTCAGGGAGCTGAGGCCCTGCCCAGCCAGGAGCTGTGGGGCTCCAATTTCTGGGTCACCTCGAAGTCTTGTGATTGGAAAAATTTGTTGCAGTAAAGTAGAAAAATCACAAAGAAAGGGTTCATAAAATCAAGCCTGCTCTCCTGGAATCGGTGTCTGGCCTTGTCAAGCTAGTCTTTGCAAGTTCCCATGTGAGAGCAACCCTGGTGTGAGCAGTTCATTAACATAACAATCTATCCCTGGGTAAAACCACCCAGGAACCAGCCAGTTTATACAGCCAGCACCTGTACAAACTAGTTTTCATTTTTCTATCTAATGGTTGAAAACTATCTCTCAGAAACAACTTTTCCTGCATGTACCCCCAGGGGTTTGAATGACCAATTAATACAGAATAACAACTTGTTACTAATCAATAATTGGCAAGAAAGCTCCTGACCAATGGGAGTCCCACACGAGGTCTGTAAAACGGGATAAAAATGAGTTATGTGAATAAAGAAGGGGCTTTTTCCACCATGAAGAAAATGGAGTCTGTGTGATTTATTCCCATAAAATTCAAGGTGTTCAGAGCTCATAGGCATTAATTTGGAAGGGTTTAAGCTGCTGTGGTTGGTCAGTGTGGGAGCAAAATCAGATTGTGGGCCCTGCTCTGGTGGCTGCTGTGGGCAGGCAGGGCTCTGTTCTGCTGGCTTGCACTTGGTTCTGTGCTTTCCTCCCCTCTCCCCTCCCTCTCCAACTGCATCCTCTCTTGTATTAGAGGAAGCCAAGTGTTCATGGCACTGGAGGGAGCCCTGGAGGGATTTCCCTGCTCTCTGAGCTGGATCGTGGCAGCCTGCAGTGGCCAGGTGAGATCAGAGTGGGTTTGGGAGCCCCAGAGAACACAGGTGTGTGTAAGGGCACAGGTGCTTGCAGGGCCATCCCTTTGCCGTGCCCTGTGCTCCCTGGTGAAGCATTCCAGTCCTTTTCCAGACAGAACCTTTGCTGCTGGCAGCATGCAGCTCTTCCCCCGCTCAGGTGCTTGTGGCAGGTCCTGGCAGGACTTTGAGCTGGACTTTGGGCATTCTTTGCTTTCCTTCCCTCTGTCCCCTGCGGTGTGGGGGTCAATAAATCTGCTGCAGACTGCCTTACAAACAGAGTGTGGGCTTGTGACAGCTCCAAACGATCTGGGCAGGGCTTGTTGAAGCCCCTGGTGCCTGCAGCACTGACAGGCTGCTGCCCTGATCGATGCTGGGCTGCTCTCAGCTGCAGGAGCAGGGCCCAGCTGCTGCTGTGGGTACAGAGCACAGCCCTGCTCTGCTGCCTCTGGCCACTGCAGCTGCCCGTGTGGGAAGGAAAATCCACGTGCAGGAGCAGTTCAATTGCAGCATTGACTTCCTGGAGTCCCTCTGGTTCCTGTATTTACTCAGATCCAGCAATGGCTGTGGCTGCTCCAGCAGTGGAGGTGAGGGGAGGTGACCCAGGGGGTGACTGACCTGCTGGATGCTGACATGGCTGGGTTTGTGCCATTCTCTGCATCCATTTCACTTTTTAATTCATGTTTTTGTTCAGCTTGCTTCACAGTGGCAGGAGTTGGGTGCAGGAGGCACAGAGCCCTGCCTGGGTCTGCCATGGGGGTGGCATGGTGGCTGTTAAAGGACATTATCTGGGACAGAAACAGCTGGGAAGGGTGGGGAGAAGTTTGAGGCTAAGACTGAGCTGAGATGGAGTGGGAAAGCAGAGAGACCTGGAGGAGGAGCCACCAGGAGGGCTGGGGGCAGCCAGAGAGCAGGTGAGAGGCTGGATGGAAAACCGGTGGAAAATCCCCCAGAATGGATTTGGATTACAGGTGGGAATTCAGTGAGCCTGGGGGAGAAGGGAATGCTGGACTGGGATGGGCTCCCCTGGGCAAGGTGCAGAAAACTGGGGAGCAGGAGAGGAATCAGATGGAAGGGACTGGAAATTCCTTGTGTACAGTTGTTTTAAGGACCCTGTGTGTGTCTCGTATCAAGTTGACTCACTGGGTGTCTCAGTGCAAGGCAAAACACCATCTCTGCCCTTTGGCAAGGGAATGTCAGGGAAAACCCCATTCCTCTGCAAGAGGAACCCCAAAATATTTACACTGTCTGGACCATCCTGCAGGGTGGTGTCCTCACACACCTTGGCTTTGCAGGATTTTCTATGAGGAAACTCATCCTGAGCTCTCCCAGCTGAGGAAACACCAACTGCAGTGGCCTTTTCCCTGGCAGAGAAATCCAGCATTTTGGGTTTATGCCTCCTGTCCTCCCTAAAACCCCACTGTGCCTCGAGCTGGGTGATTTTGGAGGAACACCTGGCCCCTCTCACCTGGGGAGCCCTGGGCTGCCTCCCCTCCCTGCTCCATCCCTCCCTGGGAGGGTGACTGCAGCTGGGAGCTGAAGGTCACCTGAAATGCCATCCTCATTTAGCTGCCTCCATGGGGTAATTACAGCTGGAAAGACAAGGTTTGCTAAACAAATTACAGCCCAAATGCAGTGTTTACCTTGTGGGAGATGGATTGGGAACACCTGTGCCACTTTGTGGAACAGAAAAAGGCAATTTTAGGAGTTTGAAGTATTTTTGCTTGTGATGTCTCCTATTGGCTGTGTCCTGTCCCACGGATCCCCGGCAGATCAGGGTGTGGCACTGTTTGTGTGGTGTTGTGGCTGTTTTGGGGCCTCTCATCCCCCTGGGGAGGCTGAACCATGGCCCCAAGGAGGGCAGGTGAGCCTCAGGTGCAGAGAGCACGAAGGGGTTTGTGCTTCACTGATGGTTTGGGCATTGGAGAAGTGGTTGGAGCAGGGGTGGATCAGACCTGAGGTGGTCCTGAGCACTGTGACAGGACAGGGGGATGGCTTTGAGCTGACAGGAGCTGTAGGTGGGAAATTGGGAAGGAATTGTTCCCTGGGAGGGTGGGCAGGCCCTGGCACAGGGTGCCCAGAGCAGCTGTGGATGCCCCTGGATCCCTGGGAGTGTCCAAGGCCAGGCTGGAGGAGGCTTGGTGCTGACTGTGGAGCACACAGGACTGGCTGGAAGCCCAGACATCCCACTGGAGACAACCATTGTTGCAATTTTGTTCTGTATTAAATTCCTGCTTTTGGACCTACTGTTCTTCTCTGCCAGCTTGATGGTGCTGGGGGAGGATTGGACTTGATGGTCTTGGAGGTCTTTTCTAGCCCATCCAGTGCTAAACCAGCCTTTGCATGAAGAAATTCCTCCTGATGTCCAACCTGAGCTCCCCTGGCCCAGCCTGAGGCCGTTCCCTCTTCTCCTGTCCCTGTTCCCTGGAGCAGAGCCCAACCCTCACCTGGCTGTCCCCTCCTGTCAGGAGTTGTGCAGAGCCACAAAGTCCCCCCTGAGCCTCCTTTTCTCCAGGCTGAGCCCCTTTCCCAGCTCCCTCAGCCCGTCCTGGTGCTCCAGACCCTTCCCCAGCTCTGTTCCCTTCCTTGGACACACTCCCCATGTGGATGATCCTACTGTGCTTTCCTAAAAGCACAGACAGCTAAATTACTTCCAGCTCCCTTTGTGCCCATGCTGGATCTTGATGGACACCCCTGCAGCTCCAGGGCCACCCTCAGGTGAAGGCTCTGCTTGGCTTTTGACTTTTAATTTTACTTTTTAACATTTCTTTTTCTTTCCTGCTCATACTGAAACAGTCCCAGAGCAAACCTGCTGCTGGCTAATCCACAGTGCAGTGTTTGAACACGGCAGGACAAGCCCTGGAGTGCTGCTTTCCTGTGGGATTGGAAGGCTTGGAAGGATGTGGAACAACCTTTGCTTTCCCAGAAGGGTCAGGCACAGACTGACCACTGAACAGAAAGAAGTGTATTCCCAAGTTTCTAATACCCTTGTTAGAAATAATGTTAAGTTCTCTAAGGGGGATTTAAAGGTTCTTTTTCACTGGATTTTCAAATATTTTCTGGGTGTTATGTGTGAGTTAGTTTGGTCTGTTGGCTTTTGGGATAAGGTTGGGGAAAAGCTCTATTGTCTGCAAACTGAAGGGGATTTGGGGGCTGGGAAGTTCTATCCACTGTTTCATTCTATCAGTGAGGTGACTGAGGGTTTGGGAGGGGGTTCTAAGAATGTTAAAAGTTCTGTACCCCAGTTATCACCACAGCTATCGTGTTCCTGCCCCCTGTCCCTGTCCCCTCATCCCCTTGGGACAGGTCCAGAGATAGAAACTGCCTAAAAAAGGCACAGGAGTGCTCCCTGCCTCCTGCCACCTCCTGTCCTCTCCTGTCCCCTTCTCAAGCTGGTACTGGCCATGCCAGCCTGGGCTCTCACCAAACCCCTTTTCCCACACCCCTTTATCCTGAACTTCCACTCACTTCTATGGGACAGAAGAGCTGGAGCCCAGAGTCATCAAAAAATGGGGTTTGGAAGAGAGGGCAGCACCAACAGGTGACACTTTTGGGTGTCTGGATCCCCCAGCTCCCTGCTCCTGTCACTCAGGGCCGTGTCCCTGTGCCAGAGCAGGGAATGGTTTCCCCTCTCTGATCCTGAGCCCTGCTCATGGCATTTACCCAGCTTTACACAGAGCTGGAGTTTCCCTTCAAGCATTTCCTGGAGGGTACAGAAAACTTCAGTGGCTTGTGGACAAGTGCCAGCTCTGGACAGAGGTTTGGGGTGAGGCCTTCAGGTGGTTGTGCTCTGTCACTTTCAGCAGGAGATGGGTAAGAAGTGTACAAGTCCTGAAAGAATGAGATCTGTCCTAAAATATTGATGATAATAATCACAGAATCACAGAATTGTTAAGTTTGGAAAAGACCTTTGAGCTCAAGTCCATCCATCAGCCACATTCACCACTAACCCATGTCCTCAAGTGCCACATCCACACATTTTTAGAATGTTCTGGGGATACAGATTCCACTGCTTCCCTGCACAACCTGTTCCCATGCTTCCAGCCCTTTCAGTGAAGGCATTTTTCCCAATATCCAATCTGAACCTCCCCTGATGCAATTTCAGGCTGTGTCCTCTTGTCCTGTCCCTTGTTCCCTGGGAGAAGAGCCTGACCCCATACTGCTTGCACCCTCCTGCCAGGTAATATTATATGAAAAAAATAAAATAATATTTTCCTAGGTCCAACCTGCCTCTTAACACTTCCAAACATGCTTTCTTTAATTATTTTGGAACAAGGCCAGTGATTTATTCTCCCTGTCCAGGCTGTAATTGTCACATTTCTATCCTGGCTTTCCATGGACCTTTGCTTCCCCGTGGGTGCCAGCCCAGCTCTGCCTGGCACCGAGTGACAGATGGGTGAGCTGGGAGGGGAAGGGCTTCTGAAATGGGAGGGGATTTCTCAAATGGAGACATCTCTGCCCTGAGTCCATTGGGCACTGTCAGGGAGGCACTGGGGAAACAGGGGGTTATAAACAGCAAGGTGATGCCTTGGGGCGCTGGTTTGTGCTTCCAGGGCTGGCAGCAGCAGGAGGAACTGGGCATCCTCATTGGGCACAGCTGGAATTAGCACAGGAAAGGGCCCATGGAACTCTGCACCCCCAGTGTCCAGCTGTGCATTCCTTGTGATGTGGAAATCACAGCATCTGTAAGGTTGGGACAGACCTTCAAGACCATCGAGTCACCTTTGACCAAATGCCACCTCTCAAACCACATTGTGAAATCTGCTCTTCTTGTTTTCTTTTTAAGCCTTCCGCAGGTGGTGACTCCACCACTGTCCCAAGGCGCCTGCTCCAAGGCTTTCAATGAAGCAATTTTTCCAGGTCTCCAGCCTGAACTTCTCCTGGCACAACCTGAGGCTCTTCTCCCATGTCCTGTTGCAGCTGCTTGGGTGCAGAGGGTGACCCCCAGCGTGCCACAACCTCCTTTCAGGTATCTGTGGAGAGCAGAATTCAGATCCTGTTCCCATTTCTGTATCTTATCCCATTTTTGAGGTCCTGAGCCATTTCTGAGCTCCTTTTCCCATTTCCATGACTTTCCTGGGCACCTTCACACCATCACTGTCTAGAGTGACCTGGGTGTGAGGCAGTGCTTGACTTGCTGGGGTCGCTTCTCTGGTTTAAGATGGAAAGAAAATCATTCTCCCCCATCCCTGGTGTGGAGGCAAAGGCTCAGTGATGCCCATGAAGTGCCTGGGGAAGCACTGGAGATGTGAGAGGGGCTGCAGTCCCATGGGCTCCAGCCTAACCCCGGGTTACACAGCTGGACCCAGATGTGCTGCCACTCCTGGAGCTGCTGAGCAGCTTCTCTCCACGAGCAGAGAGAACACCCTGGAGCTCAGTCAGGTGGTGGCAGCTCCTGGAGAAGTGTGACACAGGCATCTGTCAAAGCTGGGAAGGCATTGCAAGAGGATTTACAGCACTGGAACAATTTGTGAGCCCGTCCTTCCCAGCACACACAGCTCTTGTCACCCTAAAGAGGTGCAGGGACACTTTTGGGATAAAGTGAGGATTTTACTGCTTCCCCCCAGGTCCTTCTGGGGCCTGGGCAGCTCTTTCAACCCTCCTGTAACTCGGGCTGATTTGTGTGCTTCTATGAGCTCATTTCAGTGTTTCTCTGAAAATCCACAGCAGTAATTTGGTAAATAGAGAATTACCAGACCTGAAGTACTCCAGCCCTGGCCAGCTGTAATTTGCTCTGGGTAATCACTATTCTGCTGCTTCTCTCTGCTAGCTCTGAAAGTGCTAGGAATTTAGAGTAGGAATCAATTAAACAGCAAATAGGTTTCTTTGTCAAAATCAATTAAGTCCTCCTCCCAACCAGTGCAATGGTCTCCCTGGAATTTCATATTCTGCTTGGCTGCTGTTTCCTCAGCAGCTTTTGCTGGATAATGTTGATGTTTTATAGCTTGATTTAAATCATATGGATCAATGCATATGCATCCCTTATTTGGATTTTTCAATTACAGCCGTATATTTAGCCTAAATGAATTATCTGGGTTGTAGTTGCAGCTACACAGAGAATTTTTCATAATGCCCAATTCAATTTCTACTTTCTCTGTAAGCATAAATGATTTCTTTGGGGAGAAGGAGCATTAGGGTTGTTTTGCCCTTCTTGCTGGAGTCTGGGTTTTCCAAACGGGCCAAACCAGGAATTTTCAACCATCTTCAGCCTGTGGATTTTACTTCAGCTTTGGGTGGAGAAGCAAACATTTGGGCATTGTGGATTGTGCAGCTGTGTGGGTGAAAGTCATTTTTTAAGTCCCTTGTGGACTGCTCTGCCCCAGCTCATGGCCCTCTGCCCCTGTCCCCTCCCCACAGCTCTCAGGTCACAGCCTGAGATACCTGACCTGGATCTGAGCTCTTCCTGTTGCATCTGCATTTTAAACCATCCTTTTCCCTGCCTGCTGTGCCTCTGCCCCCATCCATCTGCATCCCTGAACCCCCAATGCCTTTGGGAACCTGGTCCTCAGCATGCCTGAGTTTCCGTGGCACCAGTGAAACAGGACTTGGGCTCCCAAATCCCCAAAGTGTCTTTGTTTTCCATGTTCCTCACAGATAATTCACCCCCAGTCCCTGCCTGGAGAGGGAAAGAGTTCTGAGTTGTAAGCCAAGCTGTGGCTCATCTTTAAATCAGAAGGTAAAAGTTAATTATAGATATAAGATATTAATGACAGGAGGCTGTGCCAGGGGAGGATCAGGCTGGACGGTGGCTACAGCCCCTCCAACCCCCCATTGCCAATTTAAATCTTAACACCCAAAGGCTCCTGCAGGTAAAGGTTGTGTTTAATCCCTGCTGCCATCCAGGGGAGCTCTGTGTGCAGACCAGGCCTTGCTAGATGTGGGAAAAAAAATTGCAAAAAAAGAGGACTTTTACTTGTATTTTCCAGAATTTGAAAATAGTAAATATTAAAAAGTCCACAGCAATATAACAGCTATTTTGGGTTTGAATTGAACTCCAGGGTTCCAATTCTGAAAAATTAAGTCTAAAAAGGGGGATAATTGCTAAAATGGTGTGAATGATTGATTTCTTTTTCCATGTGACAGCCAAAATTTTCAAGGAACTGTTGAGCTTTGGAGAGCTGAAAAAACACTCACTGTCCATCTCCCAAAAATCCAGCTCTTAAATACTTCATGTGGCTCAATGCACACTTTTCCACTTAATGCAAAACTTCTCATGCTAAAAATAGAGGCCTGGGGTGATGAACTGTTCAAGAAGTTGGTGTCATCTGAATTTTCTTGCTGCCTGAGGGGATTTAGGGGATGAGCCATGTGCCCACGGCAGTGCTGTGGCCACAGGCAGCCCAAGGAGAGGCCCTGGGTGCCTCCATGGTAAATCCCACTTTTCCAGCTGTGAAACTTTGTACAAACAATTCCCGGTTTCCTGAGCAAAGCCACTTCCCAAGCTCCTGCTCCTTCCTCCAGGCTAAGGAACCTTTCTCAAGCTTTTGCTCTAGGAATTCACAAGGACTAAAACTCATCCCAGCTGAGGAACTGTCGGATTCAGCCCTTTCCTGACCCAGTGATGGGGCAACTAAGAAGTGTTTTAAAAACTTGTATTCCATTTCCAGTCTCATGAGAAGAGTGAGACAATACAGATGTTAGAATTCACACAATCAGAAGCCAACTATTTCCTAATTACAACACACATTAAGCATTTCTTGGCCCATCAGCTTTTGCCACACCATGCTGTAAATGCCTTAAAGCAAATCATCTCAAACTACTCCTTGTGGGTCCCACTACAATGCATCTTTCATAGTTCTATTTCTCCAAAGTATCTAGCCTTTTTTGTAAGGCCATCTTTTGAAACTATTTTCTAGTTCTGTTTCTCTCTTAACAATATCTGTCCTATTCCATGGCATTTCTAAGTCAGCGTTTCTTATCTCAAAGTTTGCATACAAATGCACACTGTGTGGGCCTTCTGTCAGGCTTTGAGAATTTTCTACAAATCCATTTCCCACATTTCCCCCTCTCTCTTGGACAGAAAAAAACTTCTTTGATGGCATTGTTCTGCTGTGCACAGTGAAGTACACGAGGCACTATCACTGTCACTATAACAATCAATGCATATAAACTTAATCATTTCCCACAAGAAACTGCAGAGGCAGGAGCAGAGTTTCTCCCCTGGAGGGGACAGAGCTGGGCCCAGGCTCAAAATCCTCCTCCACCTCCTCCATGCCCAGAACAGGGCTGTGAAAAACAAGGTTTGCTTTTCTGGTAAAATTTAAAAAGTTGTCCCAGATTCCAAGGCAAATTGTATTCTGTTTGCCATCTGTGTGCAGTTCTCTTCTGTTCAGTGGGCAGTTTTCCTTATCTCTTCCACACCCAATCCTCCCTCAGGGGAGACACCTGCTGATAACAGGCCATTGAATGTCACTGCAGGGCTGATAAGAACTGCAGCATCCCACTGGGAGACGTGAGCCCAGAGGGAGGAGCCAAGCATTCCTACCTGGATATAATCTGGAAATTCTGGAACACCAGCACAGCTTCTCCACTGGATTTCCCAGAGGAACAGCAGCTGCCTCTTCCACTGGATCTTCAGAGGAAGACGGCACCTTTCTCCAGGATCCCTGCTCCAGCAGAACCACCCCTGACACTCCAGGAGGGCTGCAGCCACAATTCCAATGGCACTGCTGCCAGCACCCTGACCCACAGGGTGTCAGGCTGTGTTCTGGCTCTGTCAGTGTTGTTTTAGTTTACTGCGTTGTTTATTTTATATTTTTATTCTCTTCCCTAATAAAGAACTGTTATTCCTGCTCCCATATTTTTGCCTGTGAGCCCCTAATTTAAAATGTATAGCAACTCAGAGGGAGGGGGTTTGCATTTTCCATTTCAGGGGAGGCTCCAGCCTTCCTTAGCAAAGATCTGTCTTTCTAAACCAAGACAAAAGTTTAATAAAAAGACAGTAGGAGACAGAAATAAAGCAAAGGATTAAAAATGCCAGGTGCTTGGCACACAGCCAAGAGCACACTGTTATCTTTGGAGATACTCCTTAAATACTTTTTCTATTACATTAGCTTGTATGTTTATAGACTCTTATGCACATTTATATTTTTTCATAAACTGGTTTACATTTTCTAGGAACTATTTTGCATGGCCCTTCCTTGGGTGTGCCTTTTTAGAGTATGTGTGTTTCTTGGCTGTGGTTTTGGTCGTTTTCTTTATTAAATTATTATTTCTTTTATTCTTTCTTCTAGTTTGGGCTTTGGTCTATACTTTTTTTAGGCAGCAGCTGCTGATAGTTGGTATATTAATAGTAGGGTCTTCATTATATGTTCACTGGATGTTATCTTGACCAAACAGTTGACTCGTAACTATATCAGCTACCACTACATCTAAGATTTTGTTAATAGTAGAAATAAAAACAAAGTCATTTAAACATTATACATATAGCATTTATCTCAATATCTGTGAAAAGCCAACAACAAAATATGTATTTATAACAGGGCCAGGAACTGTGTCCACAGGGCTTTCCCAGGAGGTTTTAAGCCCCTTCTGCTCCCAGGGATTTGTGGTGCCTCCCCAGTCTTTGCTCCAGTGAAATTTCATCTCTTCACAAAGGGAATATTCCAAGGAACAGACATGCCAGGTGTCACTGCAGGCTGTGGTTGGGATCCCTCCAGGAGAGGGGTTGGGGTGAGCTGGGCCTTGCTGTGTCCCAGGTGAGCATTCCCAGACTCACACCTGGCCAAATTCCACGTTATCCCATTTTGTGATTTTGCCTTCTTGGCTTCTCCTCCCTTTGCTCACTGTTTTTCCTCTGCTGCTGGAGGAACCAGGGAAATCACCTTTTGGGGACCAGTTTGCCATAAACAGGGGGAGTGGGGGATGGCACAGATTTCCATTAGTGAGTGATTCACCACTTTATTGCTGCTGGGAGACCAAGGCAACTCTTTAATCCCTGCAATTCCCAGGGGCCAGTGCTTGAGGGGCTATTCAGGCTCCTGCCTGCACTAGCATCTGACTTTCCCTTCCTCACTGGCTGCTGGGCTCCATTTGCAGGGCTCTGAGCAGCCTCTGCCATCTGTTAATTCAATAATTGCCTAGTGTTGTAATACACACGTGCTCTAATGGAGCAATTTCCCAGTTCTCATCCTGGAATCTGTTTCAGTTGTCAATATTTCTTTACAATGTCTATTTTTTCAGGGTTTTTTGAAAACAATGGCATGATTACAATAACTTCAGTTAAGCCTGGTCCTTCAGCAGCCTGGCACAGTAAATATTCTAAAATCCCCATATGTCTGAAACAATCTGGGAAGTTTTAAAATATTAAAGTAACACATCCCCATTCATGCAAAACGGCAGGCCTGATGGTGCAATTATCTAGTCTATTAATTATTATCTGGTGTGCTTAGAAAGTGAAAACTCTTCTGCAAATGACATCAACTGAGATGAATATAAATTAAGAAGGGTCAGGTTTATTTCATGTCCACTGCAATTCTGAAAAAAAAAAAAAACCCAACTAAAAAAGGCTAAACCAGAAGGCCAAATAAATGTGGAGGATGCCAGATGAAGAAATGGATTTATTCCAGCACAATCCTCTCTATGCTGATGCTGCTTTTCCTGGTCGGCAAACTTATGTGAACCTCATCTCAGATGGAAAAATAAATAAATCCCTGATTCCATGTTCCTTACAGAGGAGGAGATATTTATTGTAGGGGGCATGGATGCTTCAGTTTCACTTTGGTGTCTTAGCTTTATTTAGATTTGCCTTGAAATCTCTCCTTGGGCCAGGCTGCCCTGGGCAGGAAAGGCCAACACCAGCCCTGACAGCCTCCTGAAAGCTCCTGCTGCTGTCCATCCTCTTTCCCTGGGCAGCTCCTGCCTTTGGATGGCTCTGGAGCTTTGCAGAGTGAGGACAAAGTTTCTCATTGTCTTGGTTTGAAAAGACAGGTGTCTGCTAGGGAAGGCAGGAGCCTCCCTTGAAATGGAAAATGCAAACCCCCTGTCTCCAAATTATTATAATTTTGAAATTAAAGGGCTCTCAGGCAAAGATATGGGAGTAGGAATAACAGTTCCTTACTAGGAAAACTAAAAATACAAATGTATTTGTACAAAACAAACCACTGCCAGAGCCAGAGCAGGAGCTGAGCCCCTGTGGGTCAGGGTGGTGGCAGCAGTGCCATTCCATGGTGGCTCAGCCCTCCTGCAGGGCCAGCTGTGGTTCTGCTGCAGCAGGGATCCTGCACAAGGCTGGAGTTTTCCTCTGCAGCTCCAGGGCTGCTGGAGATGGGCCTGCTCTCCCTCTGGCAATGCAGGGCAGAAGAAAGCTGCTCCTCTGGCAATGCAGGGGGCAAAGGCTGCTGTGCTGCTGCCAGGCTCAGATTGGATCCAGGTAGGAATGCTTGGCTCCTGCCCTGGGCGCAGCATCTCCCCATGGGATGATGGAATTGGATCAGCCCTGCAGGGACACTCAGTGGCCATGGACAGCAGAGATCTCCTGGAGGGAGGATTGGCTGTGGCAGAGAGAAAGAAACCTGCCCCATGAACAGCAGAGAACTGCCCCAGCTCTGACAGATGGGGTCAGAATGCACAGCCCTCCCCTAACATCTTTCAACCTAATTCACTCATAAAGGCAGCAGGAGCCCCTGTGTTTTCAGCCATCTCCACCCCCCTGCTCCTTCTCTCCTCCCTGGCTGGCAGGTGCTGCATCCTCCTGGAGCTGCTCCCAGCTCTCTCTTGTCCCTGGGGCTGATGTAACCATCCTCACTTGGCTCTCCTGCTGAAATCCAAATGCCCTCAGCTTGGAATCATGCTGGGACATGAGGGCAGAGCAGGGAGGATCTTTAGGCTGTGAAAAGCTGTGAGTGTAAATCCATATTCTTCCCTCTTAGGTTCCTCTAAAGCCCACAGAAAGCAGCTGGCAGTGGGACATGTCTCCATTTCAGGCCTGCAGATAGGACTGATCTGTGCCATTCACATTCTCTGGAAAAATCCCTTCACCCAGGATTTTTCTCCTGGGAAGCTGAGAAGCCTCAGAGAAAAGGAAAACAATTCTCATCTCATTTGCTTCTCCTGTGTTGTGCTCATGTGCAATGTGTTTGGGGATTGTTACCCACAGGTGATTATTTCATTGCATTCTGCTGGGAGTTGTTTTCACTCTTTGGCCACTCAGGGCCAAGCTGTGTCAGGGCTCTGGAGAGAGTCACGAGTTTTCATTATTGTCTTTTTGACTTTGAAGAAGTGTCCTTTCTGCATTCTTTAGTATAGTTTAGTATAGTATTCTTTAATATAATATAGTATCATAAAGTAATAAATTAGCCTTCTGAGAACATGGAGTCAGATTCATCGTTCCTGCCTTTGTCGGGGCACCCTGCAAGTACCATACTGATCCTCCCCTCTTAGGGCTGATTTTTGTCCAAATGGGCTTCTTTCAAATTTAGAGAACCCCAGAATGTTTTGGGTGGGAAGGGACCTTAAATCTCATTCCAGCCCATGCCACAGGCATGGACACCTTCCCCTAGCCCAGGCTGTCACCTTGTTTTGCACCTTCCTGCCCCTGCTGGTCCTTGGGGGTGTCTTCTCCCTGTCTCCTGCAGAAGGAACACACGTTTTTTTCTTCTTTGCTTTGTTGGAAGACTCATGTGCTGGTGGTGAAAAGGGGAATTAAATGCAGATTTCCCAAGCAAAAGGCAAGTGGGTGTTGGGCAACAATTCCTCTTTAGGGATGTGAGTTCAGGATTTGCAGAGTGCTGTGAAATCCCCTGGGATGGAAGCTAATAGGAATGTGACAGCTATTATTATAAACTCCCTCAGCAAACTTGAACTTGCCCACGTGTCTATTCATAAGCTTATTAGAAATCAATTCCAAATAATTGCATTATGCCCTTTGTATTGGTGGATTTTCTACAGTAATTGACTTTACAGAAAAGACATCTCAGCTTGGCGAGGGGTTTGTGCCCAGCCCAGAGCCAGGAAAACTGCAGGATTCTGTGAGTGAAAGCATCTCTGCCAGCGTGGTGGGGGATGAGAAGCAGCCCTAACAATGCTCCATTAGCAGCCCCTCCCGGGCTAATCCAGCTAACAAAGGGTTTCATGCTGCGGGAGCTCCTGGGCATTCAGCTGCATCTGGAGACAAGAAATACCGAGAGAGGTGTGTGGCTCAGGGCTAGGTTGGTGAAGGTGTAATTCTTGAGTTGAAATTTGAGATTGACAACACCCCCAGTGGGTCTTAGGGGCGTAAATAGCCAAGACACCAGCATTTATCTCACCAAAACGCCAGTACTGAAAATCCTGCCTGTCAGCAGGTGTGGGACTGCTCAGAGCCCCCCAAGGTGTGCATCCCTCTCTGGAGAGAGGCTGACAGAGCTGGGGCTGCTCGGCCTGCAGAAGAAAAGGTTGTGTGGAGACCTCCCAGCACCTTTCCAGGCTGTGAAGGGGCTACAGGGAAGTCAGAGTGACCCTTTGTCAGGAACTGTAGGGACAGGACAAGGGGGAATAGGATCAAACTGAAAGAGGGGAAGTTTAGATTAGATAAACACATTAAATTCTTTACTGTGAGGGTGAGCAGGCCCTGGCACAGGGTGCCCAGAGCAGCTGGGGCTGCCCCTGGATCCCTGGCAGTGCCCAAGGCCAGGCTGGACGTGGCTGGGAGCAGCCTGGGACAGTGGAATGTGTCCCTGCCATGGCAGGGAGTGGCACTGGATGGGCTTTAAGGTTCCTTCCACCCCAAATCAGTCTGGGATTCTGTGACTTCATGTCAGACATTTCAAGCTCCAGCTCAGGGTCATTCTTTGGTCCTGTAGTGCAGCCCCTCAGCCTGAGCATGTGGGAAGGTTCTGGGTCACACCATCACTTCCTTGCAGTTGGACAGCTGGGGGTCAGAGCATGTGTGGGGTGAGGAATCACCCTCAGTACATTCATTATTTGGTAGATGAGCAATGGGGTGGTTGACTCTCACAATTAAAAGGCAAATATCCTGTATATATGTTAAGAGAAGTTTTATAGATTTCTAGCAATGTTTTACTCCCTTGTGTTGTTATCAGGGCTGGCCTGGGTTTGGGACATTTGGGAGGGTCAGTTTGTCACTGTGGCAGCACCTGAGCTCCAGTCAGGATTTAAGGCAGTGATCACCACTGGACAGCGAAGGAGTCGATGGACAGAACTTTGGGAGGGGCTAAAGGGTTAAAAGGTGAATCCTCCATGGTGTGGGTGAGCACATGGTGGGGAAAATCCTCTGCTCCCAGTGCTGTAATGTTTTCTCTATTCAGTCTTCTGTTGTATTTTTGATAAGGTTTTAATGAACCTTTTAAATTTTGGAACTGAGCATTGTTTTTCTCAGAATTAGCTGAAAGAAGGAGCAAGGAATGAGGCTGCCAGACCATGGCAATTGAGGTCATAGACTATGGAATATCCTGAGCTGGGAGGGACCCCCAGGATCACCCAGGGCAGCTCCTGGCCCTGCCCAGACCCCCCAACAGCCCCACCCTGGGCATCCCTGGCAGCGCTGTCCCAATGCTCCTGGAGCTCTGGCAGCCTCAGGGCCGTGCCCATTCCCTGGGGAGCCTGGGCAGTGCCAGCACCCTCTGGGCAAGAACCTTTCCCTGACACCCAACCTGAACCCCCCTGACACAGCTCCAGCCATTCCCTGGCTCCTGTCCCTGTCACAGAGCAGAGCAGTGGGGTCTGACCTCAGTGTCCTCTGCTCCAGCTAAACAGACCAAGTGCCCTTGGCTGCTCCTCACGGGCCTGCCCTTCACCATCCTCATATCCCTCCTTTGGGCATTCTCTAACAACTTTTAAGTTAGAAATAAGAAAAAAAATTTCAATTGTCAGAAAATATGCAGGAAGTCCCCAAGTCAACCATCTAGAAAGTTACTGGACCATTCTCCAAACAAAATATTGGATTGTTTCCCCTTTATTAGCATCCTTCATTTATTTATTAGAATCCTTCATTTAGCCATTAAAGCATTTTTCCCTTGTCTAAATATCTTGTAATAATATTTCAGGCAGTTTTGAAATGTTGCTTTAAAAACTGAGGCAGGAAAGGGGCAAGATTTGCCCTTTCACAGAAAGATAAACAATAATGTGCAAAAAGAAAATAATCATCTTTCCTTTGATTAGAAATGTTCTGACACTTCTGCTGGCATGCTGAGATTTCATTTCCAGTGAGTCATTTTTTGGAAAATAAAATGACTTTAGAAGAAACTCGTGGAATTGCTACTGTAGAGCCATGGAAGAATGACAGAATTCCCAAGATGTGTGGCCATCAGTCCCACGTCTATGCACATTTAACATTCAGTGCTGGTGGATTGGGAAGGCTCATCCAGGATCTTCCCAGAAAGCTCACCGAGGAAGCAGCTGAATTCCACCAACAGTTTGAACCCAGCCTTATTCAAACATGTGCTTCCAGGCACTGTTGGGAAACTGATCTTTAAACCACTAAATGAACACCTGGAGGGAAAAGCCTGCTCCAGCTTCATGCACATCCCTTTTTGTTTTTTTTTGAGGCAAACAAGGGAAGGGTGAAGCTGTGCTGAACAGAAACACACTGAAACCCGAAAAATCAATTCCTTCCGTGGTTACGAGGAATCTTTCCTTCATAACAAAGCCAAGATTAATTGGGGAATGCTGGTTGTTAGGAAAAAATGGAAAGAAGCAGCCTTTCCGTGGATTCCAGAATAATGAACATTCTGCCTCAGTAATCAATAACTCTAAGCAGCTTAGCAAGGCAGGCTGTGCTGTAGGACCAGCTTAGCCCTGGCAGCAGAGCAGCTGTGCTGGAGATTGTCCCGGAGCCTGGGGGTGATTGCTGTGTCCTGCTCTGGAACAGCACAGGCACTGTTTGAGCTCCCAGTGCTTTTTGCATCTAGAGGATTGGAAATATTGCACCAGCACAGCCTCAGCCTCTGCTGTCCCCGTGCCACAGGGCAGAGTGCGGGCGGAGAAGGAACCTTGAGAGACCGAGGTGTAAAATTCAGCTGCAAATATCAAATCCTTCTGTCCTCCCAGAGACTTCCAGGCTGGAATTTCCTCTTCTGGTTTAACACAGAACATGCTGTCTAAACTTTAAATCTGCCTCTGGTTTTGAGCATATTTAAGGCACCTGAATATTTTCTCCACAGCTTCTCATCCCTTCCTACGAGCACATTGCAGGTATCCTGCACTGAGGCAGGAATACAAATAGTGTCAAAATATTGGTAAACCTCTAAAACCCCCAGGGATCAGAGATGAAATGAAAATCCAGAAGCAGCAATAATAAATCTGAAATAACTTTGCTTGCACTCTCATATTTATAATTTCATCTCCAGTCTTTGCAAATATGGAATTTTCGGAGCAGTGTCTTGGTAAAATCAGAGCATCTCAATATCTTAATGCATGGAAAGGGCCCCTCTGAGAGCTCACCTGCTTCCCTCTCCAGCCCTTCCACATGCTTCTCTCAGCACAAAACACAATTAGGGAAAAGCTGCGAGTTTGAAAAGGTGTTGCAATAAAATAAAGAAAGACTCAGGGAAGGCTTTGGAAGCTTGATAGTAATCAAATCTACTGCAGAAAGGAAAATCAATGTTGCTATCTTTATATATCAACATAAACATTTTTATTTCATTACAGCAACGGGAAGGACAAAGTGTAATGAATCAAGAGGGATTTCAGGAGGGGAATGAAGATGAAACAACCCAGCTTGTCACTGTTCCTGTCTCGTGAAGGATAACCCTGTCTCTCCAAAACACTGTAAATCTTTCACCTGAGAGCTTTTGCAGCCTCAGGCAGGAGGGAGAGCAGAGCTCCAGCAACAACTCACGGCCAAATTGCTGCCACGTCAGTGGCTCTCTGCTGGGGGACAGTGACTGGGGTGTGTGGGGCTGTGCACATCCCTGGGGGCTCCCTGCTGCCAGAGGTGGGATCCAGATGTTCTTTGGGACAGAGGCTCCAGCCCGTGGGAGGGCAGCCTGCCCAGATACCCCCAGAGCTGCAGAATGTCCCAGAGGACCCAGAAAGGACATTTCTATTCAATGGAAACGTGATTATTTTCTTTTTGCACATTATTGTTTATCTTTCTGTGAGAGGGTAAACCCTGGGCATATCAAATTCACTGGCAACCCCGATGAGGGGGAGAGAGAATGATGTATCTGACTCTATGGATATCCAAAGGCAAATTAATTACTTTATTCTATACTGTATTACACTACATTACATTACATCTAAACTGAATCTGCCAAGCACTCAACCCTGCACAGAATCTCGTGCCTGTCACCCGACAGTCCTGACACACACACACACCTGGCCCTGATAGGCCAAGGAAACAAAACATCCTCACTTTGGATAAACAATCTCCACACTGCATTCTACTTTTGCACAAACACAGGCACAGCAAATGATAAGATTTGTGGTTTTTTTCTCTGAGGTCCAGAGAATGTGAATCTCAGAAATATTCTTGGGAAGAATTGTGCCTTGCTTTTCTCTGTGAAGAGAAATGTGGCTACACTGGGCATTTCCTGACCCGAAATTTTAAAAGTAGCATTTCGAAAGTTTCCAGAATATCACAGTAAGACAACCAGAGAAGGGAAAAACGCTTCAATGGCTAAATGAAGGAATCTGATGTTAATATAATGGAAACACAATCCAAGATTTTCTCCAGCCTAGCCTTGCCAGCACATGGACAACAAGGGCTGAGGCCAAGCTCAGGAATTCCTCAGGGCTCAATCCTCCCTGGCAGTGACATGGGACAGGTTCATGTCAGGGTGGGACTGAGCTCAGACTGTCTCAGCCAGGCCCTGAGTAAAATTCTGCGCCCTCTCTTTGGCAAACAAAGCAAAATGTTCCTAAATCCTCCCCCCAGGCTGAATGTCCTTCACATAACAAGTCAACAAACAGGAGGGAGCAGTGAATACATTTGCAAAAATGGGTTTGGCTCGTGGACAGAAGGACTGAACCAATGAATAATGTATTAATGTGAGCAGCTCTGTCTGAATGAGGGAAGGCAGATTTAGATACACGAACAGGTCAGGCTTCAGAAATTTTGGTTTGTGCAGAGTTTGGAGCAGAGAATGCCGGCTCCATTTCAATTAATCTTATTAATTTCTGTTTTAAACTGTATGGAAACATAGCAACGTTCTTGTAGCTGTTTCAGAATAAAATTGCTCAGCTTGGCAGCACAGACCTTGGAGCAGCTTTCCCACATTTTGGGGAGGGGTGGGGACCCTGAGGACAGGGCTACTGACCATGGGAACCTGGCCAGCTCCAGGAAAGGGCTGCTGGGAGCTTCAGAAACGTCAATAAACACAAAAGCAAAGTCCTGGCAGGAGCACCAGGAGCTGACACTGCTGGATCTGGGGAAAGATTTGCAGGAAAAGATGCTGGGGCTGCTGGTGGACAAGTCAGGGATAAAGGGACACAGCCCTGCAAAAGCTGCTAGTGAGGGGGGCAGCTTGGCAAGGAAAGGGATCCTTGTCCTCTTGGATCCCAGTGCAAGGCCAGAGGGTCCAGCCATCAAAATGGTCAGGGACGGAGAACAAAACAGACAGGGATGGAGAACAAAATGGTCAGGGATGGAGAATAAAATAGACAGGGATGGAGAGGCTGAGGGGGCTGTGTCTGTTCAGCCTGAAGAAGAGAAGGGGAAGCTGAGATCTCATCATAATCTGCAATGGCCTGACAGGAGGGGGATGAGGTGGCACTTCCCAGAGGTTCATGGGGTAGAGGTCAGAGTCCACAAGTGGGATCAGGGGAAATCCTCGTTAGACAGAAGGGGAAAAGAAAATCGTGCTGAGGGTGATCAGACACTGAACCAGGGGTGCAAGAGAGGCTGTGAGATATCAAAAATTCACCTGGGCAAGGCTTGGAACAGGAGATCATGGATCTCCAGCACATGTGGAGTTGGATTCAGGTGCAGCTGAGGGCATGCAGAGCTCTGAGAAAGGACAGTTGCAAATCCTTGAATAATCACTTTGGGGCTCTGGCCATCCCCTGGAAGCTCCTGGCTGTGTGCAGTCACAGTCTGCAGGGCAGGCAGTGATCCCTTCTGTGCCCTGAGAGAATGTCCATGGCAGCTCCCAGGAGTGCTCATGCCTGCTGCCCAGGAAGCCCCTTCCCTGTGATCCATGGCAGGCCTGCTTTCTCAGCAGGTTAAGGAAATCATTTTCATAGCCTGGAGTGTTTTTCTCTCAGTGCTTTCCCACACCAGCTGGCCCACAAGCAAACTTCTGGATGCTTCTGCTGCCTGGGGGACTTCCTCCACTGTTGGAACCCTGGATGCTGAGAATTTCAGACTTTCTGTGCTGCCAGGCACTGAGCCCCAAGAGAACACTGCATTGACTTGAGGCTGTGGAGAAGGATTCCAAAATGGAAAGATAGAACTGGGATTGTGAGTGTGGAGTTTAAATAGAAGTGTGTGATATGACAGGGTGGAAAACTTAAAGAGTTTAAGGGTTTAGAATACAGTAATATATAAAGCAAGATGGAGGTTTTAGGTGGTGGCTGGTCCTTCTTCACTTTCTTCTCCATGGATTTGGGTGGTACTTTGTGACTGGACAGAAAAGTCCACACTGCGGGACACGGGTGATTAGTTATTGGGTTAAAAGTGAAAATAATTTAGGTGTAATTTCTTAATTGGCTAGTTTAGCCTTTAAAGACCTTGTAGAGAAAGACAGCCATTTTGTACCTTGTTAGTGAAATACTACAGAACCCATGGCTTGTAAGTCAGTGATATAGATAAGAAATAATAAACACCTGAATCTGAACACAAATACCATCTTGAGGGCTCCAATCCCAACCTTGACAGAGGCAGAAAAAAGAAGCCAAAAACCAGCACTCCACCTCCTCCAGGCTGCTCCCTCCTGCCCACCTCATTCCCACATCTCTCCTTTATCCCCATGGCTCAGGAAGCACCCCAGCCCTTTGCTCTGTGCTCTCTGGGCTGTTTCTCCTCCACAGCTGATCTCTCCAAAGGGGATCTCTGCTGCCTGTCAGGGAGAGGTTGGGAATGGCTGGTCCAGCTCTTGTTTCACCTTTGCACCTTTCCCACCATTGCCACCATGCAGGGCTCCTCCTCTGGTGTTAGCAGAGCTGTTTCAGTAAAACCCCACTTCTGACACCACTTCTCCCCTGGGATCTGCCTGGCAGGGCTTGGAGGCACCCAGGATTCCCTGCTGCGTTCTTGTCCCCTCTCTCTTTTTAAATAAACGTGACATCCCTTTTGCTCCTCCAGGCTGGAAACTTTCTTTTCTCCCCAGGGAGCTTCATTCTGTTACTCCAAGGTCCCAGGAGGCTTTGGGAATAAAGAGTCCAACAAATTAGATTGGTTTCACTGTGTGGATGAGCCTGCAGCGGGGATATCGGGGTTTTGTGTGCTGTGGTTTAATTTCTTTCTCATCCTGTAAGCTCTGCAATCTCTTCCCAGCTCTTATCCCTGAGAGCAATGTTGGGATGCTCCCCTCTGCTCTGACACTGTTAACTCCTCCAAGTCTAACAGGAATCTCAAAAGAACGTTGCCTGCTCTGGGCTCTTTATAGCCCCACGCCTTGTGCTGATTTCCTCTCTGGAGGATTTGCAAAGTCCGATTGGGGAGCCAATTCTGAGAGTTTGTAACACCTCAGCTCCTCTCTGTCACAAATTAACAGCTGAGAGTAATTTCCCACCTCCAGCAAACATCCTTTGACCCGCTGACCTCGAGTGAAGGTTGTCCACACAGCACAGACCCCTCCCCTTCCTCCAAACCCCCCTCAGAGCTCAGGTAGCAGCAGATGGAGGCCGAGCATCCCCAGCAGTGAATCCATCCAGAACCTTCTTCTAGCATCGTGTGAATTACTCAAATGTAAGTATGGAATGTATACATCAGAGTACATTTGTTTCTTTTGGAAGCTGGCTTTCTGAGGGCACTGACACTCCCACACCCAGATCCAGAACCGGGCTCCCCAGCCAGGGATGCAGGAGCTTGGAAAAAAGCTGTGAGAAACTCTGGAGCCGAGCCAGGTTTCAGCCACATCTCAGCCACAGATGCTGCTCCAGCCACTCCCTGCAGCCTCCCATGAAGGATTCATTGCACCAATCTCCTCCAGTCCTCTACTGCCTGCAACAATCTTTTAAAGTTCCTGATGAGTAAAGAGAATTTCATACAGTATTTGAAATGAATGGTTTCCTACCATCCACACAAGTGGAAAACACTCAGTCTCTTTCTTTGCAGCATCTTTAAAAAGTGTTTCTGCATCCTCCTCTTCTTCTGTCTCCTCTGGTTTATGCTGAGAAGCCCCAGTTGGTTCACCTTTCTCCATAGGTTGGGGAGCTAAAATATGGAATAACTGCAAGGATCAGGGATGAGTTTAGCAGCCTTGGTCCTACAGGGAATGA